>NC_134396.1:54497420-54648935 GCF_035582795.1 Mycteria americana
AGAGTGTTCCAGCAGATGCAACAGTACAGCACAAATCATAGAGAATTAGGAGGAAAAGAAATAAATGCTTGTTTTACAGCAACAGATTTTTTTTCCAGCCTGCACACACCAGAGTAGAAAAGCACCTATTACTAAAGGACTGAAGCTAGAAAAATGTATGGTGCCTGTTGTTTAAATTCTCATTTCATATCTCATGTGGTTAGCATCTACTTCTCAGCTTCTTTTACATATATTTTATAAGAAACAGGTTTGCTAGGTTGTTGATATGGGATTATTTGCCACTTTTGATGAGAAGGATGTGTTTCACTGTTTCTCTTTTCATCTCTGCAGAATTCCAGTTGTGTTTGCCTTGAAAGAGAAAACTAATATGCATGTCAGGTGCACAGCTAGTATAGATTAGATGGAACAAATATATCTACATAATATCTGTCTTGAATGATATCTAAAGGAATATTAAAACACAGATGCTTATTTATTTATTTAAGTAGGAGAACTCTTGAAAATGTTTTTTCTCCCAAAGCCTGAAAGTTGAAAACCAGTTTATCACCAAATAAAACAGGATTGTAACACAGATTTAAACAGGAAAGACCCATATAATTAAAAAAATGAAGATTTCATTTTAAACAATCTTCCTTAGGCAGAGAAGAAAAAATTTGCTTTTAATGACAATATTTTTAGCATGTACTTTCAAGAAAAGGTGGTGGTGGGGAGAAGATGTTTATGAGAAAAAAACCTAATGATTGTATTATTATGAGAGCAGAAGAAAATAAATTTTATAGTTTCTCACTTGCCAGCAAACTACTTCATAAGATACTAGCTCATGTTAGAAGCAATCCTTTCACAGACATTCCTGCATCATAATTGTGCCAATCAGCATTATTTAGAGGAGTGGGCTCACTTTCCAAAGGTGTTTTTGAAATACTCCAGTATTCAGCTATCACACTCCTACAATACAAGGAGTTCCCTGGGGTCCTACAATAAAACCTCTCCTCCTCCTCCCTTTTACACACACATGTATTTTGTTTTTAGGAACCACCTTTGAATCAGCAGCTCTGACAGATCTAAGAACTGAAATTATATGCTAAAATCCACATGACTGAAGATTAACTATTTGTACTCCAACAAAAGAGAACACAGCTGCAATGTGCTTTACCGATTTAGTGAAAATGGACCTAAAGGGAATTGTTGAAATATAACTGAACGCTAGTATGCATAGCATTACGAGCATTGGCTCTAGATAGCCGATGGACAAACACTTTTTTTAATATGAAGTTAATATCCTCACAATACGATGTCTGCTAATCTCCAATTAACAATGGAAGGAAGTGAATAGAAGCAAGTAAGACAATGACGGTTTTCCCCTCTCCTCTGTTTTCCCTTTCTTTCTTGCTCTCCCCTGTCCTGGAAAGCTCTGCTCCTTTTGCAGTTTTCCCATCTCAGACAGTTATGGGAGAACCTCCTAGTGAAGGAAGTCTGACAAAGCAGCACAACAGAAGGGCACCCCTTTCAGGGAACCCCTCCAGCCAGTAGGTAAGGCAACTTGAAGAGGAAGGAAGGAGTTTTTCCAGTCAAGAAATCTCCTATTAATCTTTCTTTCCACTTATCTTTCCAGCCTCCTATGGCCCTCTGTCATGCTAGAGAGAAGACTCAAACTATATTTTTGACAAATTTTCTTTTGAAACAGTGAATAGAAGAGCAAAACACCTGGTAAGTTGTCACCCATTTGTACTTGGTGCTAGTTTGGCACAAATCTTCCATCCTAGTTGGTCCTGGCACAAATCTTCCATCCTGGTTGCAAACAACAGCAATGCACAGTCCACAGACTGGCACAAAAACATGAGGAATTTGCTGCTCCACTGCCATCTTCATGAATATTCTCTCTACTGTATTTAGGAAGTGGACTGTGTCAAATGTGTGTTGCTTTGGTGTACACCTACTTACACGTACAGACTTTCACACTTTTTTTTCTCTTTGCTCAGTCGCACCAGACAAAATGGCACTCGAACCATGTGGCCCTCACTAAGGTTGATGAGATGATCTTACTACTTTGAACTGCTTTAATGACTGAAGATTGAAATCCTTCAGTGTTTTCAAGGCAAGTATTTGCTTGTTTTGATAAAGTGAAGAGACACTGTGACCATTCACTATGTTTCTACAGTACATCTGAATATATAAAAGTTGGTGATCAGTGGACGGTCAAATCCATGCCTAAGGGTTGTTTTCATAAGGAACTTGAGTCTGGTACAAAGGAACAAGTTCCAGTCATCTGGAAGGGGAAAACTGCAAACACCACTGTCAGCCTGACCTTGCCCCCGTGTAATTTTTCCATCCTTACTAATGTGTCTTTCAGCACAAGACAGAATGTACAGAGAAAGCCAATGCCCTTCTCTGCCTGCCAGTGAACACCATTACAGTATTTATACTACGGAGGAGTTCCTGTTTCTGTACAATAAACGATTCTGGCAGCGCAATTTAGCCTCTAAAAGAAGTTTGACTACCCAAAAGAAAACAGAAACAAATTTCAAGAAAATAAAGATATATATTTAAATTATACCTTCCCAGCTAAAGATATGTCATATATAATCTTTCCTTATTCAGTGATTCCAAATGCTCTTCCAATGTAAGAATGTTCTCTGGTGATGAAATCTGAAGAGGTGATGATTTCCTCAAATTAGGAGGACATTAACAATTAAGTGTTAATTTGAACATTGTTACAGTTAGGCAATTATAACTGTATTCCATGAAGAGCAATAGGAAATAATTACTCTTATTCTCAAGTGATAGATTTAAGAGAATGAGATTCCCAATCTTAAATTCATTAGATGGGCAGCTCTCATTTCCTAGTCTAAGAAAGAATCAGTCTGTCTTTATTAGAAAGGTATCTCCCATCTTTCATTACTGAAGTGTGCATGCACCTTCACTTCTGTTTGATAACATCAAGCAGTGAGCTAAAGACATTTTCAGGATATCCATCTATCTCCAGGTGCAGGTGCAATATCCTCTTCACGAACAATGTTCACCTCTTCCAGATGCCTCTAAATGCAAAGTTCACCCAGAACCAAGGAACGCTCATGCTCATTTAGCACAAAAGATTACTCATGTGTATGCAAGTACTCTCCAATTGATGGTTCTCTAACCCAGTCTGAGGAAAAAACTGATGTGGGGTGCAAGTTCATCACATAGCACAATCACCACTTAAAATTTGCAACACAAAGAAGTTGGCCCATAGTAACTTGCATGCCAATGCTTGGCTGCCAATGATCTTTACAATCTAAATCTTCCAAGAAAGCAAGAATATCACAGTCCTTCCTGTAGGTTATTAAGCTTTGATAAATTACTGGGTGCAGGGAATCTTATTTGTGACTTTAAACAGCAAAGAAAGCCCAAGTACATTTTTGGTGCAAAGCAAAACAGAATGTCGAAAAAAATGAAATCAGGCATAATGGCTGCACCAATGCCTCTAACCACAAAACAGATACTGAAACCCTTCAACCCTCAGAAGCCTGCATTCTTTGTTGACTTTTAGACGCTATCACTTCACACTCTCCATATTAAACACAGAGGTAATGGTTGGCCGTAATAATTAGGAAAGCTTGCCAAAAAGATGTTAGCACAAGGAATGCGTCAGGTGACAGAACAGTGCCTCCAAGGACTCTGGGACCTGTCAACCTCTGTAACTATATCCTCCTGGCCTGTCACAGCAGAGTTAATTAGAAACATCTGTAGTATAGAGATCAAGCACAGGCAGTAGCAGCAGCTTATTTGCACAAGAAAAGTACAACTCATGTGGGAGGTAAAGAGGGTAGAATCACAAACAGATACAGATCAGTTACATGAACCTGATCAGTTATCTGAGCTATATGCACTTCTGAAATAAAAATACCTAAGTAACACGAATGCAAGACTGATGAAAAGCCTTAACTGTAATATTGGCAAACTGACTTACTGGAATCTTTACAGTGAGAACAAGTCTCCAGTGATGTGCAAAATGCCATTAATCTGTTCAGACATTACGGTGTAGGCTGCTCCGCATGTTCTTCTGAAAAGCAAACTATGTTGCCTTCACCTTATATTTTTCTAAGGACCTTAGGACAAGCTAAAAATGCTAATTTGTTTAATGACAGTTCCTGCTGCTGCAGTTTATGGCAAGCAAATCCTTTTAACTGAGAATTCACTCCTCCTTCCCAAAACGAGGTATACTTTGGGAAAAGTCTCTGTTACAGGTGGAACTAGAATTTTTATTTCTCCCATTCCTAAAGTACAGATCTTTCAGTCTGTTCAAGATAATGTGCTACAATTTGGGGCTGAATGATTGAATATTATACACCAAACAGAATTCAAGAAATTCAAATGGTAAAATAAGTTTATGGCTGGAAGAGAACTTGGCAGAGCTGTGCACATGCACAAATACAACTCAGAGAACTTTGCATTCCTACAACTGTCCTCCTACGTCCCTATTAGAAACCAAGAGCTTTCAATAAATTAGTACAGGATAGCTGCAGACCTTTAGGCTGATGCCTCCTCTTTTCAACCACACAGAGTGCTTCCATGCCTGGGCACATCAAAAGTTGTCAAAGAAAAGAAACAACATGAAAAAAATAAGAATCGATTTTGTTTAATCTCTAAGATACATGATTAAAGAAAAACAGGATGCAGAGTCCTCAAAGTGAGCACGAAGAATTGCATAAGCAAATCACATTACTGAAATACAAATCTGTAAACAATTTTTGGCAGGCATTTTCTGAAGCACTCATTCTCTACTTAATTTTAATTTGATATGTTGCTGACCCTTGGGCCCCCAGCGCATATTCCCCAAGCAAACAGTTGCAGCTGTTTATGTGACTGCTGCCTCAGCACACCTCAGCCCTCACAAGCTGCCTGTTACCGTGTGGGTGGTGGCATACGGAAACACTTGCCCATGAATCAGTAGGCCCACACTTTGGGCATGCCTGCCCATAATCTTAGCACAAGCAGGTTTCATGGGCTGCCTAACGAGGTAAGCCAGAGTCCCAGGGCAAGGGCACCTTCTGCCACCTCTGCTGCTGCACAAGGGTTGGCAGCAAGGTACGATGGCCAGCTGTGGGCCGCAAGACCTCAAATCATCAAAGCTACATTTGTTGAAAGTAATTTGTTAGAAATACGAATTTCCCTGAGGATTTTTGTGAAAAGAAGATCACCCCCAAACTTCCAGAGGAATGCCTGTTTGCTGACTGTAGTCCTCCTCCCTCCCTCTCATGTCCAGCAGTCCCACTTCAGAGAATCTTCTGTTTCAAAGCTCAAGAAGTCCCAGCTCTTCTTTAGTCCATTTGTACTTACTCTTCACACTGCTCTTTTTTTCTTTCAATCCCCATTTCTTATGCTCAGCCACTTGGAAATTTAGAAAGGTTTGCATTACCACATTGCCAAAGAACAATTTATAGTCATGGTACTTAAACAACTAATTATCAGATTTTGACATGTATACACTTTTAAAAAAGTGGTTTTTTATAAAAGAAAAGCTCTCAGCACATAAAAGCAATATACAGAGCTGCATGAAATAACAGTTGGAAGTAACCACATTAGTGCTTGGTAAAGCTGGGGAGCTAATAACTCAAGACTGCAAAGATTTATCCACTTTGGTTACTGATAACTCCAAGTGTGAATGTTACTGAATTCTGTAGCACAGCCTGCAGCAATGCAAAACTACAGAGTGGTTGAGTAGAATGCAAAGATTAGGGTTTTCACTGTTTCATTTTCATCCAAAAAATGCCATCAGCAGTTTTGTATGGGTAAAATCTTGCCAGTTTATTAAAATTTGGAGTGTGTGGCCCTAAAATCCCTGGCAGGTCGTCGAGAAGGACCTTAGTATTTGGACACTCCTTTAATATTCTATTACATGTAAGGTACATCCTGGAAGAAATACAATAGCCTGTGCTGAAATGGAATAACGCTTTCTTTTACCAGATCACTTTTGCTGATCTGAAATGTCTGCATCATATACCACTGCAGAAATACTTAAACCAACAATGATACCAGTGTGTGACTTAATAAGGTACCTAAACAAGACGCTTGCTGACACACAGACTACTTCAAGCAAAGATATGCAAAAGTAGGAACAGATTTTTCAGGGGTTTGTTTTTGGGTGTTTTTTTGGTATCTCCTTTCAGAAAAAAAAGTGTTCCCTATGGAAGGAAAATCTCTTTTCTTTTGCACTACCAGAGACTGCTGGCTGTTTCAACTGCTTTTAAAATCAAGTGTCTGTGCAATTACAAAAAAAGAACTGTTGTTAATGTGTTTCTTCTTTCACAGCCATTAGAAAATAGGCACATATAACATTTTCAAGACATGCAGGTACAGGATGCATTCCTGATCAAAAGAGGAATTAAAAATTTGTCAGGTGTTCAATTACACAGATTTCTAATCACAAAAAAATTATCTAGATGTAGCCATGCTGCCTAAACCTTTCCAAATTCATACTCTCTGTGTCAAATTACTGCTGTGTCCACACAGTGTAGGCTGAGTTCCCCATGGCTTCCTAACTCAGTTTAACAAGCCATCAATTAAAGGCAGATATTTAGAGGAAGCAAAACTGATTGGTTGCAGCGGGATTTCTGGACATTTTAACTGATACCCACTGAAAATACATGAGAAGGATTTCAAACTCAGAAAAAACTGACTGCCAAAAGCCCTGACAGATATATAATGCCATGATAGAAATACTACACATTATATCATATCTAATAACCCACTTGTGCCACATTACACAGCTGTTTTTGTTACACTGCAGTGCCAAATACAGTCCCTTCTCTCTTTCCCTCTTCCTCACTCTAAATTAACAAAGAACAAAATTAAACTAGCAGTTTTGTGGACACCACCTCTATGCAGAACGCAAGTTTTACTCTAAAGTGAAGTCACAAAGATGAGGTAAGTAATCTTCTTGAGAGTGAACGAAATTCTTAGTTGCTTTCCCAAACTCATTAAGAAAGGGCCTGATTCCCACAGGTTTACCCAGAATAATTAGAAGCAACAAACACTGGTAGGATTTAAGTGTGTAGGTCAGCCTATGGGATTAGTCACAAAGGTTTTGTAAATTTCAGAAGATATCTACACAGATGTTGGGGGGGCGAGGGGAGGAGGGGCTATATAATGGATGCAGCCAGAACCATTAAGTAGTTTAGAATTTCTAAGACTCCCACAACCAATAAATTTTATGGAAAAAGTCATGAAAGTCAGATGGTAAAAAAATATATAACATAAAAGTTGCAAACTTCTAGACAGCTTGTAAAACAGTGGTAATGCAAGAGGGAAATGGTAAACACACTAACAAGAGTTCATCAGTCTTAATAAATAGGACAGGGTCACACAGGTTTACTTCTGGAACCCATAAAGGTCCCTAAGTATCTAATTATTTCTGAAAAAAAGTCTGAGATTTTATTCCCTTCTATTCCTCAACAGATTAGCTCATTCTTCATCAGATACCATTTTAAACTGAAATATACTTCTTTTAAGAAGCTAAGGTTTGTTTCTTACTGACATGATAGAATACTATGCACCATATGTTCTTCCATGGGAGTATTACTAAGCAATATTAAACACTACATCCTAATGGAAGTAACACAGAATGTGTTTCTTAGGAGAAGTACATAACAAAATCAGTCATGGCATTGGGCCATATAGTAGCTCCAGATTTTGAAGAAAATGTCAGATTAAGATCAAGACCTTTCACTCCTAAATTTCTACTTTACTGCAGACTACAAAAAAGTCTTTTCTATCACCTTGCCAGGGGAAAGACGGGGCTATATTGTCACCTTTACAAGGAAGCAATCATCTTCCTCACTAGGCAGATTTTTAGTTCACTGGGCCTGACACAAAATTGACAAGTGCTGCTTGTTCATGTTTTTCTGAACAATGATTTTATAGCATTGCTAAAGTTGGTAACTTCGGAAATCATAACTAACAAATACTACCTTTGTGACCAACAAAAACAAATAATGAATAATGCATCTCTTAACTGCAGGGTACATATGTAAGCAAATGCATTGTAATGGGTAATAAAAATAACACTTTGTTCTGACTGTGGTGCTAATTAGAATCTGATTTGCCTATTTAAAAGCCGTAATTGAGCAGAACCCATGCTACCAAGACTCCCAGGCTGGTTTCACTTTTTAGGAACTAATGGACTGACCTCAACAGCTGAAAAATGACAGAGCACGTGGGAGTAAGAGGTCTGTAAATGTACCCCTGCCCTCTGTTACTTTGGCCAAGTAACTATTTGTGTTCAAGTGAGGTGCTTTTTTGCTAAAGATGCCACTGCAGAACTGGCTACGTACCCCTGCTGCCAAACAGGGCACTACCAGGGAGCTTTAGAAAGTAGGACATGACACAGTAATTGATTTTGAGAGTGCCTTTCCCTCCTCCTTTCCTTCCCGTGGTTCCTTTTTTCCATTTCCAAACCCATTGCTTTGTTTTTCGAGCTACAAACCTATATTCCATAGTAGCATACTTAAGAAATTCAACCTCAAACACAGCAGATGATTACCACCTAAGACATAACATTTGCAAAAAGATTTGTATTCATTAAAAACATAAGAAAACAAAACAAGCTAGACAGACAGACTTCTTTTCATAAGTAATAGCGTAAATATCAACAACTCCCAAGTTCTGCACTAGTTATATACAACAGAATGTCACGTGTGTCCCATGGAAAGCAAAAATCATTACAAAACAGAGAGGAAAAATCTAATCTCCTCCTCCCCTCACTTCCAGAAAGCAACTGATGAAGCCTCAAGTAAATGATGTCTCCACTATGTCCTTATTACGTTATCTCAGCTATATATTCAGTGCCCCTCAGATATTACTTAAAACCCCTTGGGCTATTGTCTAAATTGAAATGTTCGCTATCCTCAGCATTTCAGTACTATTAAAAATACAACCTGAAGTCACAATGGGATGTCTTCCTCCTCATTTTCTCCAAGCAAAACTATTCTTATACTTGTGCAGGCACCCCCAAGCACTATTCTCTGACATTCTCATCTGATATGAAAGTTTATGTAGGGTTCCATATGGTCACATCCCACATACTGCTATATATATTTAAAAAAAAAAAGTAAAAGAAGAGGAATCTGTATTGTTATATATCTGTAGAGTGGCAAAATCCTGGGTATTCTGTCCAATATCAAGAAATAGGAGTATCTTCTTACAAACTGGAATACAAACTGTACAAACTGATAATACTGGACGCATCTGATCAAGTGTTTAGGTATGGTGCAGAACAAAAAGAATAATTTATGAAACTAAATATAATTTATCAAGTTATATTTATCAAATTATAGTGATAAATAATTACAGTTATTAAAGCTATTGGCTTCCTAAAGGAAAGCCACTTCAGTACATAGACAAATGTGTGTTCTAAAGAATATCTGGAACATTTGCACTATTTGGCCTGTTCATGTGTCAACTGACAGAGAAAGACAAAAATCCAAAGCTGCTGAAACGTTCACCATGCCTAACACCTGTCATTGCTATTCCCCCGTCCAGCCAACCTCCCACAACGCACACAGTGAAAGCCCATGCAGTGTCCCCTTTTGCCTGCCTCCCTCCCAATCACCCCGAAGCTGGGTGAGCTAATTAGCAACCTGTCAGCTCGCCTGTGCATAGCTTTGCATGGAGCTGGGCACAGGGCAACAACAGGACTCCCTTTGGGCCTCTTCATGACATCATTTGGGCAGTGTCGCCTGTGATAGCAGAAAATGAAGCTGGTATTTGTACATGGGCATTAGAAGGGGGCCCTCCTGTACTGGGCTTAAGATGACAAAATGTCAGCTTCAATCATCTGACAGGCTTTGGTCTCCCTCTGTAACCTCTTTCTTTTTGGCTGCTCTTTTTTTATATACACATATGACACTAACAGAAAAATAAATTGAAAAGAGCACTGAGGCAGAGTGTATTTCACGCACTGGTGCCAACGTTTCATATCTCATGAACCTCGGGAAAACAATTCGTCGAACTAATTAGTTTACAGTGTTTAAGCAGCTTGTTTCCTGTCTTTAATCTTCTTTATGTAATACTGCGAACAAAGCCATATTATCTTCTGATTTTTTCTTATACAGTTTAACAAATATAATCTTATTTTTTCCTGGAGATTACTTCATTTAGACATCAAACTACCCTATCCTCCCTTAATTTTTTTCTTCTCGGGAAGAACAATATAAACAGCACTGATTCATTTGTTTTTCAAAGATCTTCAAGATTATGCTATACTTCTTCTTCTTCTTCTTCTTCTTCTTCTTCTTCTTCTTCTTCTTTTATCTTACCCAGTTCATTTAATTTCTTATTTTTAGCTATCCCTCAGAAAGCAACTGTGTTTGCCTTCCTCTGAAAATAAAATGACTGCTCTTCTCCCTCATGGGTCCTAGTAATTGAAGAGTGCCCCTAGCTTACAATATTTGTTCAACTTACTTTAAAAAGTACTGGAAAAGCTAATAATAACTAGTTAAAAATAAACCAAGCAAACCTTTAAATCTGAAACAGGTTCATATTTTTACTTTAATCAGCAATGATTGGCTTGATTTAGAAGAAAATTTATAAATAAACAAACAAATAAAAAACCAACCAAACAAACAATAAACAAACAAACCCCTATTCAGGAGCCTGGAAGCGTGTCTATTTCCTAATTCCCTTAAAAGTGCCCTTAGTGATGTCCAGGACTGTGAGCCTGTCTGGAGCTGGCTCAATCACAGTAGCTGACTACCACTTGCCCTATTTCACACTGGGGTCCAAAAACATGAGCAAGTCCTTTGAAAGGCTTGACCCAGTAGGGACACAGTACAAAATCTGCAGGAGGCCAAGACATTACTGTCCCCACCTGGTCATTTTGCCTCGTCATTACCATGAGATAAGCAAAATCAGCAAAAAACAGCCAGGTGTGCACCGAGCTGCATCCGTGTCAAGGCAGCCAGGCTAACTTCAACCAATGTGAACATGGGTTAAGTAAACCCATACTGAAAGATCAGATTTTCTCAGAGAGCTAGTTAGATTTTCAAGTCAAAACATATGCTCAAGCGTATTAACGGACAACTGGGGACAGCAACTTTTTAAGTGACTCCAACCAGGGTCATGGGAGGATCGTCTTTTATGCTCAACATGTACAGCCAGGATTGGACTGTTTGCAACACAGAGTCATAGCCACTGCCTTTTTATAGTATGGAAAGGGAGATTGTAGTACGTGCCTTTTATGCAGTAGTTTAGTGGCATGTTCTACCAGTAACGTACATACTACTGGTATAATTCCTGCCTTTGGTATTATTTCTGGTTTTATACAAAGGCTGCTTGATGTAAAACGCACAAACCATGCTGGAAACAGGAAACCAATACTCCAGCCACAAGGTGAGCGAGAAAAAAAATATTCTTCTGTACTTTTTAACAGCTTTTATCTCTAAGCAAGTTGTCAGACTTCTCAGTGTTTAGTTGGTAAGTGCCTAAACCCTTTCCTCGATATCGCTCTCTCACAAGGCGCCATTTGTGAACAGTGACCAAGTCCTCTATTTGGACATTTATTTCATGCAGATTGTTGAAGTCCACACGGTCAACATTATTTTCCGTTCTGATTCTTTGCTTGCTTTAGAACTGTCTGCTGTCCCCACATGCTTATCCGCATTAAAGTTCACACTGTCCTTAGTTGTCAGATTCCCAGTAACTCTTAATTACTACAAAGAGGTGACACCACTGCGGCTTCATGAGCATGAACACCAGCGAGAGCTCCATCCTCTTGTGCTCAAGGGACGTCTCCCTTCTCCCCCAAGGTTAATGCCTGTAACTCCTCTGGGAGCTAGCAGCTACGCAGGCTGCTTAACTGAAGATACCCGAAATCTCCCAGCTACTCGGGGATTTAGCAGTGACTGCAGACAGCCTGCATTATTTCTGAATACCTGAAAGGTTACAGGAACAAACTTTGTAAATGAGTGAAAAGCGTGAAAAATATTAATGCTATATTAACTTCCATTAACCTTCAATTTACATCCTAAACTACTGGATTAAAACTTTATGGGTTGAAGTTTTGCTTAAAAATTTTCTCTTTGAGAATACATGCAATCCCAGAACTGTCTAATGTTAAATATATGCAGGCTTTTCTATTCAACTCAGACTGGTACCAGTAAATGCACTGGGAGGAATGAAAGACGAGAAATTACAAAGCTGCATAAGCATGTAAATCTTCAACCCTTTATTCATAGGAAGATCTTGCAAGCTTCTTAACTTCTATTCTTCCTAATTTTCACGTTATGGTTTAGTTTTGGACTAATTTAATGAGGATTGGAGAGGGATGAAAGATGCCTGATTGTTCCCACTTCCTTTCTCTCATTTAGAGCAAAAAGCATGTATTTTTTCAAGTTACATCTAATACTTAGCAATATATGAACCAGACCTGTTATTACTCTTAATATTATCCATTAATGTATCCCAACATCCTCTAGAAAGTTTTAACTGTTAGTTCATGAGGAAAGAGAAGAGTTTTCTTCCTAGAAAAAACAGTAGTTGTAACTCATGGGAGCTGATGAAACAGGCAAAGTTTTGATGTTTGCAATATTTCTTAAGAGAATTAACTGCATCAGCTAAGACTGGATAAGACCAGTTTGGCAAGAATTTTTTTTCTGGTCAGCAGGAAAATTCATTCTGCAGCAGAAAAGTCAAGTCTCTGTAGGCTCATCTTCACAGATGAGTCTTTTAGCTTCTTTTTTCTGATTTTTCTGAACCTATTACTGTGATTGACAAAATATTATGAAGTGTCATATTAAATATATTCAAGTGGATGAAATATTCTTCTACAATATTCTATGTTTTGTTTTATTTCTCATCTTCATCCTGTCATATTCCGGATAAGTTGGGGTTTTTTTATTATTTAAGAGTAAATAGCTACATGATTTACCGTGGCTAGAAAACAGCTATGCATATCTGGAAGAGCTCACATGTTCTTCCTTCTCTTCAGTTAAAGCCTACAAACAAGATTTCTCATTAAATGACCACGTGACAGAAATCCATCAAACACTGTTCCTACTAAATGCAACCCCTCAATCTACCTACTTTGCGATCAACCAAAAATACCATTCAATCAATATCTGGCTCATTTCCATGATTTTTTTTTTTTTTTTAAATCACTAGCCAAAGCCTGGCTAGATTCCATGTGTGTGATGTCCCACTACCTCTTCTCGGAGGTTTTTTTCTACCTTCTGGTTTTGGGGTCTTTTTTTACAAACCACAACTTGTGCTTTGTACCTGAGGACTGCTTGCTCTGACTGCACCTGCTATCATCGTTTAAATCATAGTGCAGGCACTACACCTGGAACTCTCCTAGGCCAGCAGTAGCCACTGCTATCACCTCTTCACTTGACTGACAGTGGTCTGCTTCAAGACTGACTCCAGTAAGAATTGCTAACGGAGACCTACAAATACAGATCAAGCCCAGAAATTATATTCCAGAGAGAGCCGTTATTATAAAAGATGTATCCACCCACAGCTATTGTATGCAATACAATGTAGGTACAATACTGTAGTAGTACTGTAGTATTGTAGCTGTAGTTACATACATACAGTTACATTGCATACAGCGCTTATGCAATGCACAAAGTTAGGAAAGACAACATAAATTGAATGATGTAGAGCACAATTACCAATAGGAAGGATTTCAGCCTTGATTACATTTGAAAAAAACACCCGTTTTTTCCCTAAGAAATCCTTTACACAGCTCCGCATTACAGATGTTGTGTTATAGCTGCTCTTTCCCAAAGGAATTCTCACTCTCTCTTCACACGCGGACATAGACACCCCTCTGCCTGAAAGGGCAAATGCTACAAGCTCTGCTTGCCCTTCACTGGAGAAAATCTCCCCCCAGCACTGCAGGACTGCTGCACTCTGCGCATCAGCAGGAGAGGCTCCTGCCACCAACTTCAGCTCTGAATGGTTTCTTACACAAGTTTTATGCACACATCAGTAAATCCCTAGTCACTAGTGGCACAGGCAACTAAATGCAGCCCCTCAGGTACAGTACTAAAAAAATTTTAAAAATAAAAAAGATAATTGAGAAATAATTGAGAAAGACTGCAAGGAACTGTTACTTGTCCTCTGCTGCTGCAGTTTTATCACAAAGCGACACCACTGGGGTTTGCACTCTGTGTTTATGGGCATCAGATTGTTAATTACTAATCAAGCTGGTTCACAAGTATTAGTCAAAGGTGCTTGTTGAACACTAAAAACATCTCACACTCATAACAGTCTTTAGCTTATTACAGTTTTACCTACAAGAAAAAATAGATGCCACACACTTTCCCCAAAGGATTATGGAAGTAAAAAGTGTTGCAAAATGTTTTAAAATAAACTTATTTAATTTGAACACTCAATCCTCCTGTCTACTGCTGTTTGTTATCTACCTATACAGCCTCATTTCAGCTTATCACTTTGTATTTGAAAACGATTTGCTTTTTACCAATAGAAGAACAGCACTCCTACCGTAAGGCCTGTTTCTCAAAGCTGTATTTTGAGCTTTAAAAACATTATCAAATCCATCCCACCTGCATTTTCAGTAGCATACCATCTTCTCTTTTCCATAAAGTCCCTCTGTTGAAAACCATCATCATAAAGAAAAAGTACAGGACTTTATTCAGATGTGTACAAGTTCTCTTCAAAGCTGAGAGCCCAAAAGGTAATAAATTAGACTGAAGTTGCTGCTGTGAATTGTGTTTCTGGCTGAGATGATGCTCTGAGATTTTTCAAACTATTCCAATTAAGTTATGGCTGGTACTCTTCCTACCTTGGTAAAAAGAAAACTGTTAGGTCATAACACCAGTGGTGGCTAATGTAGGATTTAATGCATGAATCTGATTACTTTTACCAGCTCATGTAGTAATTACTGTAGCTAAAAAGATATTATAAGTCTCAGGAATAAAGGGAATATAATCTAAAAATGTTAACAGACATAAAGAAGGTTTATCTAAAAAAACAACTAAGCAATTACATGTCAAACATCCTCACATTTGTACACATGTGAATAAGAAGTCTCAAAAATATTTAAGAACTATATGAATGGAAACAGAGAATAAACAGACATTTTCTTTACTTGAAATGCTTGACAGCATAAATATAATGAGCCTAGTGTAGTAACAATATGGCATAATTCCTTATTTTGCCAGTGAGGAAGTCACAAGAACAATTATATTCCTACCAGCCGTAATCTGTGGCTTCAGTCAATTACAACAATGATCAGAAATAATATTTCTACCTTAACAACCTATGAGGTATAACTTATAATAGTCCAATATGTATTTAGATATGGATGCACTTTTCATATTTTCTTGTACTAAACCCTCTCTTTTTATCATAAAAAAAAAAAAGAAGTAAAATGTATTTTGTGAATCAAACTAGGATATTGTGCACTGTTTTACGACAGCAGGCACCCTGTGAGTTGCTAATGCAGTGTGTAAGTATTTGGTCAGAAAAATTCTAAAGCAGTAATTCTGCAAATTTATTTTGTAATATGTAGACTGTATCAACTACAGACCTTTCACTAGTTTCTCCCCTTCTTGTTTGAGAACATTCAAAAAAGAAAAAAAGATGTATTGGTATATGAACATGTTGTTTCTTTGTTATTGTAGATTCTTTTGATTTAATGGAATATTCTAATCTTTCACCTCCTTTATGTCACAATATGAATTGGAAGGATTCATCTTGACTCCAATATTCTGTCTCTCATTCGGTATTTCATATGATTGAATGTGAACCATATCTCATACATATGACACACAGCTGACAAACGAATTTCATCTTTTGAAAGTACCCAATAAGCACATTCTACTTAGAATAAGTTAGAACACTCACAACCCTATTTCATTTCCACGTTACCTTTCCAATTATCTGGACTATCTCACTCAAAGATATTCTAATGATACAGAAAAAATATTTTGGCTTAGTATGTGAGTCAGCTTTAAGGCAGCTTTGAAAAATTCCAATTTTGTCTTTTTGTATGTGTTTCAATGTCTTCCAGAGAAAACCTGAGCAGCATGCATACTGAACAGGTATTTCTTCTAGAAGCGAGTCCTGTATTTAGATGGGAAGAGGTGATCCTTATACCTCAGCCATCATCAGTAGCAAGAAATAGCTGGCTGAATGAAAATTTAGCCATAGAATCACTTGTATGTTTTTACTGTCAATGCACAGGTGCTTTTGACAGTACAAACTGGCTGTGAAATAAATTTTAAAACTTTGTTACCTTTGATAAATGACAGAAAATAATTCAGCTCTTGTCTGGTCCTGCCTGTGTTTGCAAAAGTAAAGGCTGGGAGAGCAGATGTACATAAGCGGACTGCAATATCAAAGAAGATGTGCTTTTCTTTCTAACTGCAGCTGCACTTCTTAAATAAGCACACCTTATAAAACTACACAAAGAGGCAACAAGAGAGGTGAAAAATAGCAAAGAAGCAGTCACCACATGCAAAATGGTGGGTGAAGAGGGCCAGCTGGCTGGCGTACACTTACGAATCAGTATTGTCTTTCTAGAACCTAACTACTGCAACAGCCCTACAAAAGAAAAAATATCTCAACTCTCCAAGAGAGGTACAGAGTTCTCTATGTGGTAAATTAATAAATTACCTAACTGCTTGTTAATTACATCCTTCCACCACTCATCATCCCAAGTACCCCTACACTATCACAAGCATCATCTCATCATGTGAAAAAGGAAGATTACATGATCACCATAATCATTATTTTCCAACAACAACGACAAAAAAACCTAGGTAAGTACTCTTATTTGAAGCCATCAATGTGCAGAGAATCACAATTATTCTTTACGTAGCATTGCAATTTCTCCTCAACTACTTAAGTATCATCAAAACTGCAGGTCCAAAACAGGAACCTCTTGGCCTTGCTTAATGATTCTCTCATATGCTCTTCTCCCAAGACAAGGCTCTGATCTGAGAGCAGAGTTGTGAACAAAATGAAGTGAATACAGATGAGAGCAAGAGCAGGGCAAGTCCTAATGTCTTGCCCTGAGTGGAAAAAAGGGTTAACCTTAAGCTGTTCATTGGACGGCTAGAAATGAAGACAACTATGGTGACAAGGAGCAAAGAAAGGATAGGGCCAAAGACCAAGGAAAGGCAAATGCACTTCAGTCTGTACTTGCCCTCACTTGTGATATTTGTTTGTTTACTACAGACAGAATAGTTCTGAGGGTTTTTTAAACGTTTACAGTAAAATGCTCTTTAGAATAAGCTGCTAAAGGCAAATAAAACCTCTGTTTCCTCCCCCTTTCTTCTGCTTGAAGATCAACTTTATCTATGGAATTCTTATCTTAAGTGAATAACTGATAAGAAAAATTAAAGGGCTCAGCAGCAGAATGTGTTAAGTAATTGGACCCCAGCTCCCACACCTCTTTGTCTCTCTACTAAATCTCCTCTGTCTCTCTGCTAAAGCAATCCACTCTGAATATCAATCACAGATGAGGTTAGAAATCACTGTTGGACAAACGAAGTAATAATAATAAACAAACAAACAAACAAACAAAAACCTCTCAAGAAAATCCACACATTTGCAAGGACATAATTTTCTCTGGTTTCAACCACTGCTTCATGCCTTCATAGATTTATTAAAACCTTCTGATGCACGGTAGTTCCCCCAAAAGCCTAAATTTGCTTTGCGCCAACTCAGAGGTAAGCACCTAAAGACAACCTCTAAACAAGCATCTCTCTGGCAAGACAGCCTACTGCTATAAATGAGTTATTTATCCAGAAAGATTATTACATTCACATTTATCTATCTGAGGAAATCAAATCATACTACTACACAAGAATAATCACAGAACTATGGCTATATCACAAGAAATTCCTGTACAAAGCACTTCAGACTAGAAGTGCATGAATATTTTGGGGTTTGTTTTTCTGGTATGGCTTACACTGCTTCCAGAACAACATGAACCAAAAGCACAATGAAATTGATCTCTTTTGTTTTATAGTAAGAATGTGCACTGGTGAGCCAAAACCCTGTAGTCACTCTCACAGCTGGGCCAACAGAATGGAAAGTGTGAGTCCTCCTGCAAGCTCAGCTAAGTTTTCTTGAATGGCCTAAATTCAGGGGGTTTTATATCAATAAAATTTCTTGCACCAACAAACTCTAACAATGTCCATTGATCTTTTTCTAAATCCCATATGCCAAACTGATACGCATTCTAAATAAGCAGGGCTTATCTCGCCACTAGTCTGAATCCTCCAGAACACTTCTTTTGTTAAAATTATGTATCAGCTGCTTAAGAGCCTACAAGAAATGCAAAATGGACCAACTACGAAACTGTTAATATTTAGCAGGATATAGTACTGATTGTAGATACGATTTTTTTTAAGCAACCCAAAGCAAGTTGAAGTCAACATTGAAGACTTTTCCACAGGTAGAAACCAGAGCTCCTGAAACGCATTCCATAATCTTCAGATAAAATTCTCATTGAATTTCTCTATAAAAGAATTGGGTACGTTTTACCTATCCCAGCTTGCTAAATGAGGGAGAGATCTAGGCAGAGAAAAAGAGAACCCCCTGGTTCATAAAAAGCTCTGTTTCGCATGGTTACATGAGCTTATGAGTTCCTCTCTGGTCTGCACCTGGATCAATCTTGTAAAGTGTTTGTCCTGCATGAAGAATCCTGCAATCAAAGAAATATCTTCCTAATTCCATGGGTAAACCGAGCAACTGCTTCTACCTTCCTTGGGTCTTGCCTACATTGAAAAATTATTCTCAAATATGGCAGGCTATGAATTTGAAGTGCAGTAGCTGTTCCAAAATAGCCAGCCGTAGGACAGAGTTACTGCAGTCTAAGAGCATTCAGCAGGGGTGCTTTTTCTTTTTTGGGGGGGAGGGGGCGTGGGGAGAAAGAATAAAAAAGGTTACATTCAGAAAGGCTTTAGACTGCAAAGACTATTCATGTCCACTCCTGAGTGCTCCCAATGCAAAGTGCTCTCAAGATAAGGAGTGTTACAATGTTTCTTTTCTGAACTCCAGGTCTACTCAGCAAGACTGCCATAATCAAGTGTTATAAGGTAAAGTAGCCCTTCCAATGGAAGATACTTCCCAATATATGCCAAAAAGACAGCATGGGGACTAAAATATCATTTCCAGTTTCACTGTCACAGAGCAGACCTAGAAACAATGACAATTACAATAGAAATATGGCACTTCTGTAATGGCGCATTCTTTGCCCCTCTGTTCTTCAGGGTACTCTGTTTTGGAGGAGAAAAACCTTTCCATTTTTTTCTGCTGGCATACATGAATTATGTTACCACTGTAAAAATCATGCATAACAAGACCTAATGTTCAGGCTTTCCAGTCGCTCCACAAAAAATATTACAACAGCCATTCTAGTTTTGTAACATTTTCTCCAGGTTATGACTTCAGCCTGCAGGCTCTGTAGTAACAGTTTAAGGCCTGGATCTACTCTAAATAAATAATCATACAGGTTATAATTCACAATAGCTGCTGACCCGAAACAGTATACAGCCAGTCCTCCTCTAAATCCTATGACCAAAATCACATGCTGATAGAGTTGAAGAACTTTGTTTCTCATCCACGACCTGCTATTTATTCACTTGTACGGTCAAGGAAGATGTCATTAGGGAGCACTCAGCAGTATCCAGGTTAAGTCATATTAAAAAGATACATCTGCAACCAGCAGTTTAAATTTAGCAAGCAACATAATCCTCTTTGCTTATTTTCTATCAGTACTTGTTTGTACTTCTCTTATTTGGAGGCATTTTCTTCAGATGTTCACATCACCCTTGCTTTATGCCTTTCGTGGCATAAAAATCCTGACATATTTTCACCCTGAAGCTGTGATCATCATCTTTTGAAACTAACAGGCACAGACAATGACGAAAAAGTCTATAAACCCTAACACTTAAAGTAAATGCCTGGCAAAAGTTTTAGCCCAGATATATGACAAATATAGAGGTATCAACTAATGACTACACCAGAATAAAATAGTTTTTCTGTTTTTAATTAAAGCTGCCATAACAGGGAGTTTATCTCTTCCACACTCACTCTTTCCCTGTCTGTGCAAGCCATTTTACTGTAATGCTTTATTTCAACATGGGACAAAAGCTGTGAATGCCCTAAGGTGGAATTATTACCAACATGGATCAATCTTCCAAGCACGGAATGACACACAGATGACAAAGCAGGTAAACCAAACAGTATCTGGAGAAAGCTAAATAAACAAAAACAGGACAGTGACTCAGTTCTGTGGTGCTCTACAGCCATTCTGGTAGAGATATTTGCCTGGTGAAATCATACTGATCAATAGCTCCAAGGCAGCTGTGACTTGGCTCTGCGACAGTCTATTGACTAGAGCCTTTTTTTTTTTTTTTAATCCAAATGCCGTACTTTTGCAGCCTGACCCAGGCTGCAAGGTCCCATCAGCAGATGTTGACATTATCTCCTCCTGATTGTAACAGCTCATCATAAACAAGTAGTCTGCTTTTTGAGCTTTGTTTTGGTTGAGTTCTTTGAAAAAAGGCCACATAGGGGAATAGAGGGGGGAAAGAAAGATTATCATTTGTAACTTGGTAGAGAATGCATGTTGGCACTTCTATCATGTATTTCCATTATGACAAAAATAGCAGGATGTCATTAATCTGTATTTTCCTACTTGATCAAGTGCCGTTATGTACTATTGTATGTCGCCATTTCATTCAACAGACCACCTTAAATGTCAAAAACAATGGGTTTGTGCTGCTGTTGTCTAGGTACATTTCTAAAAGTATCTCTTGTTTCTCTTTTGTATCATACTGCCAGGCATAGAAGCTGAACTCATATATGCTTGACCTTCACCCATGCTTAATGTCAATGACACATGCATTGTTTGTTTACTGTTTTACACTGTGTTGAACAGTCAAGAATTTGAGAAGCGGTCCTGTGTTACAACAATGATCTTTAAACGTGTCAAGGTAAGGGCCATGCTGCACCATGTAACCTTGACACTACCATATCAGAAATGAAGACTGAACTGTTCCTCATGCATCACCAAACCAGATGCAGCAGCAGAACAGAGTGCTACTGAAACTCTCTCATGAACAGCCAGCTGCCATGACCTGGAAAAAAACAATTTTTTTTGATGCAGCTAAGAGACTTTTCAAGCATGGCCTGGTGCACAAATTTATTCAGATGGTTTTATGATTTAGGCTTTTGCCTATGGAAGCCTTCAAGGAAGCTACCAAGCGCTGTTTCATGAGGATCATTAGCTAGAACTGACCTGAAATGCCACAGTTAAATCTACAAAGACCTCAAGACTGGCTCCATCCAAAAATCAGATGGATTTTTTACGCTGATGTCAATGAAAGCAGAGTGGGATTAGTGGGGAAATATGAACCCAACTAACAGTCACACCTACAAATGCCTTGTTTTGGAGTCAGTGAGCAGTTGTACAGTCAAATTCTAGTGCCCAAAATGAGTAAGATGAAAACCTCTATTACAGAGATTTTGGTTATTTCTTTTTGCTTGAGGTACAACCTGATAGGAAAGGCACATAATCTATCAAATTGGCCACTAGATTCAGCGTAGTCATCTATCTCCAAATCCCAGTTTGATCAGTAACATGCTCTATGACCCTGGATAACATGCTGCTTTATACCTCTGTTTCCCCACCTTGTCTTGTACCTCTCCTGCACATTGCCCAGCCCTCACTTCAATGCAGCACACTCACCACAAATGAATGCAGTTTATGATTCCAAAGGACATTGTTACACAAATAATTCCTATAATTTGTAGAAACAGTTGAAGTTTGACATTTGTTTTTGGAATCACTGGCTACCATAACTAAATGTAAGATTTGACTCTGTTTAGAAAAAATGAAAAAGCTATCGAAGAATCAGCTCCAACCCACACATTTAACTCGTCTCACTTCCTTTATGCACTCTATACACTTGTGCAGTTTCTGCATGGAATTACACCTTGTACTGTGGTCCTGTGCCAGAAATTGTGCTCATTTACTGGACTAATGCAATCATCACTGAAGATTAAATCTTGCATTTGTTAAATTCCAGCATTATAAACAGAACCATCTCAGGCTATTCAGAAACTCCAAGTACTTTCACTTCCTATTCCACTTCAAGAAGGGAAAATACTCAATACTGAACTACTGACAGGTGATATTGAATATGCATCAGCAATCTTAACTCCTTAGCCACCATTTTATATTAAATATGCAGTCAAAACATTTCGTTATAAAACTAAATTAAATACACATTCATTAAATTGTTAATTCAGGATTCCAGGAACTTCTGGCAGCAGCATAAGATTCACTGACTCTCACTACTTTTCTTTTCCTTGAACCAGGAAACATGGATTTTAAATGTATGCAGTGGGTATGATACAGGAAGATTTTGATGGATGTACTATTTCTTTCTTGTACCTTTCCCTTGCCTTTCCTGGTTCACAAAAGCTGAGAGCTAATGGAAGTGCCCAGACTGTATGGTTCATCAACAGAAACTGTAGATCAAGTGGAGCCTCCACAGCATACCCTGTTATCTGAGCGGGATTAACACTATCTGGACTGGTAAATTCTCTTTCCACCCTTGCTGACTCAGAAAGGAGATTTAAATGAAGCTGCTAACTCTAATGAGCAGCACACTGCTGGTTGTCTGAAGTGAGCTATACAGCACTTACAATCAAACTGTAAACCAGTCATTTCACTTCACTGATCTTGCTCAGGCTTCCTAGAGTTTAACAGACAACTCATTATCCAGTCCATCACACTGCCTGTCTACCTCTCTCCTCCAATTGTTTCAAGACACAGGATGAAGCAACTCATGCTATTTTATACAAACTGTTTTCCAAGCCTCCCTGCAAAAGAAAGCTGCTGCTCACAGTGGACTGAAGGGAAAAAAACTCCAAAATAAAACAAAAAACCCCACACCAGCAGCAGACTTACTTACTCACAGAACCTTCAACAGTGCTATCATCAGCAATAAGCAGTTACAAATTCTCCAGCATGTTGAGGACAGATCTCCTAAACATGATCCCCTAAAATGCTGTATTTCATCTGGCATCTTTTTCATCTGAAGTAAATTAACTAGCAGGAACCTCAGTAGTGGAAATGGAATTAAAATAACCTAACCCTGACACTTTGGGGTTTATTCATTTTGTTATGAATAGCAGCTATATCCTGTTATTTGCAATGGGAGTCTTTCGACAGTCTGCTGCCGCTGCTGGAAAGCACACACACGGTCATGTGCAAACTGGGGAACAGCACTGAAGAATCAGGCCTTTTCTTCTGTTCACGTACAAAACTGTGCCTTCAGAACTCCTCTCCATCAAACCCCAGCAGAAATACTTGATGAATGGGCCCTGAGAGAGCACTTCTCCTTGCCTTTGGCTGCAATGGCTTGCAGGCATACGACACTCCATCAATACCGAGAGCTGGCAGCTTGAAAGGCGGGAAGGACGTTCACTGATAGCACGCATCTGCTTACTAACAGCATTGGTGCTCCACTCCTTTTCCCATTCATCGCCTGCAGGAACGACTCCATTGAGAGAATCAGCATCAACAGATGGTCCCAGGCTAAGGTGTAATCAGGAGCAGCTTGCTAAATTTACCCCAAACAAATAGAATTACAAGCTTTTGCTGAATCTGAACTGAACTGGGAACTTGGGTGGTAGAGAGTGTTAACACGAGTACATCCCAAAATGATGATCTAAAGTTGTCAGCGAAAATCAGCTCTGCCCTGAAGTTGCATATTTATACTCATGCTGCTTATTGTCTCAGCTTATACAATAGATGCTTATTTTGAGAGAATTTTTAGTTGCATCCTAATTAAGTCATTTACCTCCTACAGTCCTCTTTTCCCCTCAGGATGTACTCTGCTAAAAATGTTTTAATGCAAAATCTACACTTTCATCACCTTCAACTCGTAAGTATTTCAATATGTCGACTTTTTACTCCATTAAGAAAATAAAAACTACTATTAAAATTGAAAAAGCCTTTACCAAGACAGAAAACTATGTCATAACATAGGATTGGATATGTATATGCCTTGAAAGCATCATTACCTTGAAGTTATTTGCTGTTTTGTTGAATGCAACATTTAAGTTTGGAATCATGCCCTGTTACAATTTACTAATAGCAATTCCAAGCAGAAGCAAAGGAAAAAAAAGATTAATTTCAAACGCAAGTTCTGTATCGAGATTTAATATTTGAATTTACATTCACTGTGCAGAAAATAAATGTGTTTTTTTTTTTAAAAAGTTTATACACCATCACCTTATCGGATAACATATCTTATTGCTAGAGATGTTAAGACCTATCTGCTGACTCTAATGACAAAAATAAGATTTTAAGTATGCTAACTTCTTGTAGTCACACTGCATATAAAAAGATTTAATAAAAATAACAGCCTCATCTGCCTCAAGAGAATCCTTTAGCAAATTGTACCAAAGAAAAATCAGTTCCCTTCTACAGACTGGCATACACATGTAAAATAATACCTAGCCTGCAAGTAGGCTACACTAGTCTACCTGTGACTCTAACTTTGCCAATGGATTTCATACAGTAATTGCACGTAAAAGAATGTGCATTTGTGTGTCAGTGATTGGACAAATTTCATTTCGAGCAAAACTCACCACCTCTTATGTATTAATCTGATCACCTGAAGGGCAAATTGTCCAGGTGACAAAAAACATGGAATAACAAAGGCATGAGTGTCATTGCTGAAGATGACACGCCAGTGCTGCTCTGTGGTTAAAAACTATACACATGAAATGTAGCATTGCTCCATTTTATGTGATCCCACCGCCTTCAGATCCCACCGCTTGACTTAACAGTGAAAGCACAATAAAAGCTAATTTCTTCAAACCAGCTTTGAAATAATTAAGTACCTTTATTTGCCTTGTAAAATTTAGGCCATTTACACAATTGATGAAAACAGCCTCCTGAGGCTGTAGTTCTTCAGTAACGCAAGGTTTTCAGCACTGTTGTTCAACTAAAGGAGTCCCTAAACTTGTGTCGCAGGGCAGTGTAGCAAAACAACTGGTTTTGGGGCTATGAGGTGGACCCTGATAGGTGAAGTGATTTGGTTAAAATAACAATAGGTGGCCCATAGCAGAGTTATTTTTGATCTTGAGCAATCCCTTTATCCATTTCATAGTGTGCAAGCTGTCAGCACAACTGAGAATGACAAATGCTTAACTATAGGGAGATCTCAGCAGTCAGCCAAGGAGTAAGAAACTAGACTTAAAGCCAGCCAATCTGCCAAAACCCTTCACACCATGGAGCTATGGCTTAGAAAAGAACATTTGGGGCTGGGTCCTACATCCCAATATCTGCCTTGAAGTTCATGCCACCATTTGTACAGTTACCTGCTTAACCCCTTTTTAGCACTGAATGTTTGCCATCAAGAGGTCCTTCACAGTTACCTTTTCTGCCATAGAAAACTTTTCAGAGCTTACTACCCTTAAGGACCAGAAACTCTCCTTCTACATAATTACAATCTACTACATCTAGTTGGTACGCATACCTGCACTGCAAATGACTACAACTGTGGACTTTTTTTTTTTTAAAAAGCAACCTACAAAGATGATTTTTAATTCTTGCCAAGATCACAACTAGATTCTTCTTCAGTTTAGTTATATAACAAATATTGGCTTTGTTCTAAATATTTGTCAATGTCAGAAATATTTTTAAAATCAAATCAGAAGAGGTACTTAGTGTGACACTTCTTTTTATCTCATAAGTAGCTATAGATACTTGTCCTTTAAAAAACAGCCAAGATCTAAGTGCTATGATTTAGCTGATAATAAATGTTTATCAGTTTATAAGGGAAAGTCTGGCAAAGACTTTTAAGTACTACGACAGAAAAGGTGAGGTGCATGCCAAATCCCTCAGACAGCCTGTGGTCCTTCATGAACACCAGAGGCACACCTGATACCTCCTAGTAAGCTATGGAAAAGGAGATGCTTCCAGGAGTAGTCCCCAGATGGGCAACAACTACCATCTCCAGTAGCTTCACCAAGGGCTAAAGCTGGGTTACCCTGTACTGGAAGCCACACTTCAAGCATTCAAGCGGTCCAGACTAGTTGTCCACCACATACAACACATGGCCAAATACAATTGCAGCTTTGGGTAATACAAGCCCCTGCGTAAAAGCGAAAAGTTTTCTGCTCATTTCACTAAAATTAGGAGTTACCACGATACTAATGACCAGTGACAAAGACAGCCCAAGTGAATGAAAAGGGACCAGAAAAGAGATACTGTAGGAATGCTACAATAACGCTTTTCAAACTAGAACAGATATATTCCAGAATAATAGAAAATAAGGCTGAGAAGTACATCTTCCCTGAAAGATATATGTTTCAGATTTGGAACTATATTCATTACTGTATAAATTTTGCTACACTTATCACATTGTAACTAGTATTAATGTTCTGTTTTTACAGCAAAATTCATTTTGTATGAAGAGAACTGGTGAATACTTACACTTGGAGAAGGCTCTGCAAGCTGATGTCTGCCTCCGTAGCACCAGCATTATCATATAAATTTAATGGATCGGAGTAAAAAGACCAAGCTATAAGTCTTAACTCTTACTTGGGAAAAAAGGTAATAAAGTAATAACTTCAAGACTGCATAGAGCAGCCCGAGATGTATTGTGTGTAAATTGCAGATCATGTACAAAATCCACCTAAGGAATGTGTAATTTGTAAATGCAGAACCTACCATCCATCTATCTGATTACAAAATCTAGATGATAAAGCTGTTTCATAAATGAGTCCTAGGTGGATTCTTCTGTAACTTGTGCCGTTTTTCTGTTCCTAAGTCAAAAAAGGAAATTAAAGTGTCCTTTGTGGTCTTTACTAAATTTGGCATTGAATAATTTTCTCTCTTTTAACTTTGTAAATCTCTAAGGTTAGCAAGCCTATGTAACCATTAGCAACAGTTTTTACTGTTTGACTAAAGCGTGTGCCAATATACAGAAGCCAGAAAAATCGCATGAAATGACTTACTCCAAAGCCTTCTATTTGAGAAAGTTATTAAAGAAGCAGGTCTCTTCTCTGGGAAGTATGGCTTGGCTTCGTAGCCTTGGATAAGGAGACTCCTCAACTTGAGGTGCTCTGCTACACTGCTGATCATAGAAAATCTGCCCATCTGAAGTAAAAGGAGAATTATCACCAGCATGTTATTAAATTCCTGGTAGGTGGATCTGCCAGCAGCACACGCAGCCTCCAGCAAGTTCAAAAGGACATTTCCAGTGTTAAGGGTGCAGAGGTTTTCCTTTGCCCATTCTTAAGTCCATAATAGCTGGTATTTAGGAAGATAAAGAATTGCCTAATGAGACCCCAATCTTTGTTTCTTTAGTTGTGGGATCAGGGAAGAATTTTTTAGCGATGCTGATCTCTCCTTGCTTGCAGCCCCTGAGGTCTCACACGTAACTGAATCCACAAAAAGGCATGCAGGAGCACATCAGAGGTGCTTCTTTCTACCACTCTCTCCTGTCTCGCCTTGGTCCCCCAGCTTGGCCCCTTTCTTTTGCATGCCACAAAACCAGGCTGCTTCATAAAAATGCAGCACATGAAGTGCCTCTGCGGGGCCTTAGAGGGCACTTCTGGCTCTGGCCATGTCAGCGGTGCTTTGCAGAGTAGGCAAGGGGAGGCTGCCGGGTGAAGGCTGTCCTCCTTGGAGCTCTCTGCCGCGGGAGGGCTTCCCTCCATGGCCACCTTGCTTCTGCTGAGGCTTTGAAGCCTCCCAGCCACAAGAGCACTGCGCAGCAGCCATCTTGCTTCAGCACACTTCCAGCTTCACGCAGCAAGCCTCAAGCAGAAGCTTTACTTTTTGTTCTTTATTATCCTGAGTCAATGTAAAATAAAGGTAATTTAGGCTCAGGTTATAAGCAATATAAAAACAGAAGGAGAAAGCTGGCAGCAGCAGCCTGACTTCAGGCTTCAGAAAGTCTATGAGAGCCTGCCAAAACACAATCTCAGCTAAAAGCCTTAGCACATCTGAGACCCCCTGATGCCTAAAAACAAAACCAAGACAAAAACAAAACCAAGACCAAAACAAAACCGAAAATGCTCTCTAGCAATGCCACTGTCTCCACCTCCTGGTGGGGGAAGAAGCAGAGCCTATGCATGGGTTTTGGCTGAGAATCTAGGAAAGACCAGTAACTACTTCCCCAAATGAAACTATGTATGACAAGTTCAGCCTACAGCACGTTTGTGCAGTTATAAATCCCTCAAATAGGGTCTCATAATGAAAATGGGAACACCGTCTTAATAGATGGCACCTTGACCTTACAGAAATTTGCCCTCCATTCCTCTACCAAAGC
This sequence comes from Mycteria americana, assembly GCF_035582795.1. Lineage (NCBI taxonomy): Eukaryota > Metazoa > Chordata > Aves > Ciconiiformes > Ciconiidae > Mycteria > Mycteria americana. Next base: position 54,525,734 of record NC_134396.1, read on the forward strand.
AGCACTGAGACACAGAAACAAGCAGTCCCTCCCCCACCTAGGACGTGTGGGGAGGGAGGAGGGGGTTGATGAATGGTTTTGTGGACAAAAGAGAGAGGGATGAGGAATAAACTGCAAATTGAGCTGTGCAGCAGAATAAAAGCAGGATGTGGCAAGGTAGACCTAGGTCAGTGTCACACAGGTGCAAGCCTTGGAATTAGTTTCCTGAACATCTGCAGCAAACATAAAAAACAACTGCCAGTACCAAGGAGGGATAAAAAAATAACACATCTCATGTTGCATGGAGCAAACCAACCAACAAAACAAGACAAAAGCCAAAAAAAAGTTTTTTCTGTGACCACCGCACTCACTGGCCGCTCTGTTCCTAATTTCCTGGTTTAAGCTGTATGTTTTGCCACATCATTAAAGAAAATAATAATCCTTCTGCTTTCCCTGAAACTGTTTGGAAACATCCCCCTGTTGAGACCTTAACAGAGCCAGTCTTCCAGACCTAAACAAAGGAGGACCATTGCATAGGGCTTCTGGCATGCCCCTCCCCAGCCCCCCGCCGCCGGCTACTTCAGACTAAATACAAATTGGAGTCTCCTCCTAGGAATCCACAAAGATCCATCTTAACAAAATGTCCAAGTACGTGATAGGCAAGGAGTCATTTGTGTGTTTTTCTTTGCCTATGAGAACGTCTGGAAGAAGAAGAAAAGGTTACTGTTTTGCCCATAATTATTTCTCCTCCCCCTTTCATCCTTCCTGTTCCCAGGGTAAGCAGACGAAACAGCATACCAGCACCCCAAACTGAATTCATTTACAAAGCTTTAATTTTTCACTTAGCCGTGTACAAAGCAAAGGTACTGAGGAATGACCGTTCACATATGAAGGGCTAAATTAATTTGCTCAAGAACATGAGTGCCTTCAGCGCTTACAGAAATTACCCAAACCAGAGATTCTCTTACCTTGTCAGGAAAACAAAGGCCTTGCTCAAAAAATGAAACAGAAAAAGTACATACCCTAAAAATTCTTCAAACCTGTTTATTGAACCTGATGTTTCCCAAGTGACTGCCTGCTTGTTAATGGTCAGAACATTTTTTTGAACTGCCTGGGCTTAAAAATTTGACTTTTTATTACGTTTCCCCTCATATGGCTGCTACTGCCCTCCTTAACTATCTGTGGTAAATGAAAAAAAATTACCTCAGCTAGGAACACCACAAAATCCACGAATAAGTATTTATTAAAATTATATATTTAAAAAAAAAAACCCTGCCCAAAGGCTCTATTCTGACAAAAATGGAAGGATTCCCACAAAAGCACGCTTTCCAAATACAAATCTGGCTTAGCTTTCCAACAGAAGCTGGTAGAACAATGTGTACATTACTTACTATAAAACAAAAAAGGATGAAAGAAGGAAGTACTAGGAATAAAATAACTGTATTGTGGGAGGAGACCGAGAGGAAGAGTTATTCAAATTACCTAGTCGTTTGGGGAGCTGGTAGCTTTTCTCCCTCGAGATAAAATCCTGGGCACTAAACAACTTGCAATAGCTCACAGCTGCCCCTGAACACGAGTCTCTTTATGAGGAGTATGGAAAATGTCAGGGAAAGAGCATAAAAAATTAATAAATCCTGCTACGTTTATCTCTTGACGGATGACCTCAAAGATGCAGCAAGGGCTACTGTTTTTCTACAGGCACATCTCCTCCAGAAAAAACAGCTTGAAGAGTCCATTTCCCCAGCTTGGTCCAAGTCTCCTCCCCACCGTCTGCCTGACCACAGCCTTTAACTACAGCACCCCTAAACCACATAGGACGTTCTTCAAACAGCTCCCCTCTTCCTATGGCAGCTATAAACTTGTACGCACATCCAAAAATACCTGTGCTGGAGGCAGCCACAGGTAACACACTAGCTAGTTTGATGGACACCACAGCATATTTACCCAATTTTGACAGGAACCAGACAGCCCTTTTTCACCCTCCTTTCACCTTCCTTTTTCAAGTCAACTAAAATTAAAATGACAAGAAGGCAGCACAGGCATTCCTGATGCTGTAAGAAATCCAGCACTTCTAACATACTGCGATGAATGAGTTTTCTCTCTCCTGTGAAACTGACGACGTGACACCAGTACTACTGGTGGCAAAGTATCATCCAGAGAAAGCTGCGCTAGCTCCAACAGTGCAGTATGTCTGAGCAGACCAGTTCAGGTGGACGTGTATCTCTTCCTTTCTGCAGCCAGAGCTGGCTCAGACATCTTAACTGTATCACACAGACCAACTGAACAGGGAAAAGAGGGAAGGCCGCTTTGGAAAGAAAGGCAACAGAAGCTTCACTTCACACAAGCCTTGCCCTGTTGTGCCTCCTACTTCCCAGTTCTATCCCTTCTAACAACCTGTCTTGCATAAAAGACATTTATTTAATAACAGTAACAGAGCTGTGGAAGAAGGCTTTGCAATTCCAGCCTGGACTAAGGATAGAAGGAAGACTGGAGATGGCAGGGGACTTTTGCATCCTACCTCTTAGTAAATGAAGCCTGGGGATACTGTCGTGGCTTAGCCCAGCCGGCAGCTAAGCACCACGCTGCCACTCGCTCACTCCCCCCCAGTGGGATGGGGGAGAGAATTGGAAGAGCAAAAGTAAGAAAACTCGTAGGTTGAGATAAGAACAGTTTAATAATTGGAACAAAATAATAGTAATAATAATAATGAATTGTAATGAGAAGGAAAACAACAAGAGGGAGAGAGAGGAACAAAACCCAAGGGAGGGAAAAAAGGAAAAAAAAATAATAAAAAAAAATTTATACAACTGCTCACCACCCGCTGACCGACACCCAGCCAGTCCCCGAGCAGCGATCTCTAACCCCCGGCCAACTCCCCCAGTTTCTATACTGGGCATGACATCATATGGTATGGAATAGCCCTTTGGTCAGTTTGGATCAACTATCCTGGCTGTGCCCCCTCCCAGCTTCTTGTGCACCTGGCAGAGCATGGGGAGCTGAAAAAAGAAAAAGTCCCTGACCAGTGTAAACACCGCTTAGCGACAGCCAAAACATCAGCGTGTTATCAATATTATTCTCATACTAAAATCCAAAGCACAGCACCATACCAGCTACTAGGAAGAAAATTAACTCTATCCCAGCCGAAACCAGGACAGATACTTTGTGCAGAATTCAAGCCTGGGAAAGAGTCACCTATGGCTAGGATTCGTCTTCCAATTTTTTTTTGTGTGCTTTTTTTTTTATTATTTGTTGGGAGAAGGGGACTAGATGGGTGTTTTTATTTAATAAAATGTGACTAACCAGAATGAAAAAAATGTGTACAATCTGGATAAAGGACTTTTTAATGAAGGCACTGCAAATGACATTTTCCCTCTACTTTAGAATGCTCTAAATAGCAAATTAGCATACCTCGGAGTGGAATTTCTGCTACAGGAGAGATGAAAGGTTAACTGTCTAAAGAGTAAAGAATATGTTTGACATCTATTTAGAAAAGAAAGAGTCTCCTAATAAAAGCAGAGGCCCCACTTGATGCTCCTAATTCTCCTTCAGTGTTTGCATACACTTCCAAATAATTAGAGAAACCCACTCCAAAAAGCCTGACTGAAAAATAAAAAAAAAAAAACCACTGCAGACCTCAATGCCTTGTTTGCTGGGCTTGTTAGAGGGCTCTGGAGGTCACAGTGATTGACAAGCCTTTGGTGCCTGTAGGAGGGCTGCTAATGCATACACATAGCTTGAGAGGCAAGCTCTGAGTACTGACCATGCCTAATAAGCAAAGGGCAGCCAGTAGGCTGAACATCGTAGCAAGCAAACCCTCATGAACTAAGGGTGTCTGAAAGATTGCAAATTACATTCTCCATCAATTAGTACCAATTAGAAAGCAGAAGGGTACGGTATATATCATGCAAATAAAGGTCTCCCCCCACTCCAAGGTATTTTCATAAAGCTACCTTTGTTGTCACTTCTTAGCATGCACCTTACTGCTGCAACACACACGCCAAGGGCTTCCAAGAGGGAATTTGCTGTACGTGTTACTACAGCAGTAAAGTTGTTTAGAAAAGCAGTTTTAGCCAGGGCACACAGGCTTGAGTTTCTACATCCTACCATAACCTGAGTGCTAAGACTGCAGTTTCATAAGGTGTGACTGAGACAGGAAACCACGGCCTCAAGCCAGACAAGGCTCCTTCCAGACGGATCCCACCCGAGCACCCACTGCAGCCTCGCACAAACACCGACCAGCACATCGCCAGACAGCAAGCAGCTCTCAGTGGCTCCCCATTCAGCCCCTAGTCTTCACTCGGGCAGCGTGAAGGAGGAGAAACGCCACTGGGGCAGCAGATGATGACTCTCCCTTTTTCCAACTCTTTCTAAAACAGATCTTGTGGAGTTTGTGTGTTTGTTCTATGTATGGTTAAAGACAGCAAACTGCTTCCCCAGACGTGCTTGTAAGGGTGGTTCATGATGTGACTCCACAGGTTTGTCCTCCTGTGTATGTGCTTGTCTACTTCTGCAGCTGTTTTAACTTTTCCTTGCGGTTTTGAAGGCATGGTGTAACTCATTAGGTTACACCTCAAGTTGCATCTAATTTCAGCTAGCATTTTAAAGACAGCTGTGTCTGTTTAGCAAGGGAAAAACAACCCTATTCAGTGTTTAAATGTATACCTTCAACGAACAGAAGTATTGACTATTCTTTTCAAGCTTTACTGCATCTCTACATAGGCTAGAGGAATAATAATATAAATGTGATTAAACTGTCAACAACAGTAGTTGGCAAGAAAAAAAGAATCAGTGTTATTTCATTTTACTGAAGTCACCTTAGGCACTACACTTGTAATAGGAATAATACTTTGATCTTAGCACTTTTCACTAGTAAAACTCATCGTATTTTACAAAGGAAGTCAGCATCGCCACTTACATATAGGGTACCATTACTGCACAAAGAACTACTGTTCATTTCTTTTCTCACGCACTTTTTCAAATGCTATTGTGACAAACTGAAAAAAAAAAATCTAGTAAAAATCACGGAGCCTTGGCACAGTTATCTTTCAAAGACCTGCTGGGTCCTCATCTTTTTCCCATTCACCAACAGCTGGCCTTTTCTGTCCAGAAAGGATCTGGGGCTTGGTCCAGTACTGGAGACAATGTGAGCACCGCTGTTGCGCAACTGAGCTCAGTGGGTAGGGCTGGGCTCTTAATCTATTTCATTTCACCTATTGTTGTGAAAGCCTAGTGTGCAGTTGAAGTGTGATATGGAAACAAGACAGAGATAAGTGCAGCAACGAAGTTCCATAGAAAAAATAATACTTTCAACCCTACAAGAAAATTGATGCCAGAGCCAGCAAACTCTGTTCTTTTTTACTTTAAAAAATTACTTTTTTTAAAAAAAGATATTGTTAGAAAGCTTGGCCGAGTAATTATTTTTGGCAAAACACAGGCATTGCTGGGAAAGCATGTAACACAAAAAAAGAATAAAATATGGGTGTACCTCTTAAAAGTGAAATTAAGATCTTAAATGTGTGCCACAGTTATTTCACAGACTTGCTAAAAATGCTTGGGGTTAAAGAAAAATAGAGTCTTGCTTAAACAGCTTCATCTGGATATTTTCTTTGAAAGCAAAAACACACAAACAAAAAAAGGCCATGCACACATTTGACAAGTATTTTAATATTTCAGCAGCTCTGGCACTGAAACTAAATGATACCAGAGTAAGGACTGGTTTTCTCCTTTGAACTGCAAGTACTGCTCAGCTTGTGCCAGGTGTGATACGAGTGCAACTGTGACAAACCACAGCGACTCACTTTCCCACTCTCTCCCCATTTCTCATTCATAGCTTGGTTTTTCCTACTTGGAAAGAAAGAGAGGCCTTCCATTCATTTCCAACAGGGGCACAGGAGTATTTCAGGAGGTAGAGGGACAGGATGTCACCAGGGCAACAAAAGTAAGCACAAAAGACAGATACAAAGAACAGACTTCTTCAGTGGCATGTTTGTTGGATGTTTCATAAATCACAGTGTCACTGTATTACAACAATAACCGCTCTCTTGTAACGTACTCTGGGTTATCCCTCTCTGCATGGGTTAGTTGATATAGTTTGCAAATACCACAGCTGGCTTGTCACTAACTACTATAAATGGAATAAACCAAGAGATTGTTCCTCAGTTCTTGATACAGACAGCTCTTTTACAGACAGCTTTCACAGACGCAGACCACGAGGTATTACCAGCCCTGATTACCAGGCTGAAGATAACAGCTCCAATGACAAGACCCTCAAGAGGGTACAAAGGCCTGTTTCGTCAGCGTGCTCCACACCACGGTAACTGTCGTGGACCTGCTCTGCTGTACTACCATGAGCACTCCCACCAAGGTCGCCACTTGAGTCTGTTCATTTTCAAGTGCTTTAAAGCACATTTTTTTCTACGTAATTTCATCCAATCTAATCTAGTTTGACAGTGATAAAGGACGGGTGGGGCCTTCACGATACTTCTTCTGAAAATTCCCTTCTATTCCAGCTCCATAGCATGATCATCAGCTGCTGCAGGCTATTTATACAGTCAAACATAGTGCTTTAAAGTTTGTAAGTAGGGCCTTGGTTTCCCCTTTTACAAAGTCTCTGGCCCACATCATAGTACACGCTTCAAAATATTTAACTATATTTAACTGGTAAACCAGTTAGAAAATGGTAGTCTAGAAGGAAAACTTACCTAAACATATTGAGGCAGTGCAGAAAAAGAAATGAGGTAAAAAAAGAAACCGTCTCCAAAATCCTTCCCATACTGCAGCAACAAATGATACAACCACATTGGGGCAAGTTTATGAAAAAAAGGACCTTCACCCATTTCTGCAAATTGTATTTTCTAGTCTATTTTTTATTTCCACTACACTTCTGTTGTTCTCCAAGTCTTGGTTGTTTATTTATTCACACGCATACACACATGGTGGTCATGTCCACGCAGTAAATTGGATTCACCATTCATTTCTGAGTACTTCATTTTTGGCGTCCCCATTAATCCCAGATGTTGTATCTTTCCCTAAATGTCAAGTCTTTGAGTAGCTTCAAACTACCAGAGAAGTTTGTCTCCATTTCCAAATATGAAAAAAAAATCCACTTCAAATTACTCTAGTGTTGAGTCCAGCACAATTTTGTCCTGCAAAAGTGACAGATTTAAAGGCCTGATTTCTTGTAACCCTTTGCAGATAGAAATTTCTATGGCATGGGAAAACATAACTTTCTAATCCCTGGGTAGTTTAAACATAAGGGCTCTTTTTTTATGTTTTTCAATGTAGAGAACCCATTTTAGATTTTTTTTTTTTTTTTTAATTTTCAGTTATGACAAATCCAATTATGGTAAGCCCATGAGAAACCATGAAAACCTCTAAAATTATGTAAAATTTCTTTCATGTAACTAAAAGCTACATGACTTTGTCCATTATCTGAAGCTTCCCCATGGCCACAATATTATTTTAACTCTGGTAGCAGTGTGGCTAGCAGACATGACAAAAATATTTACAGAACATATGTATACTTAAGCATACCTGTTTAAAATTAAATAAACAAAGATACATTAAAGGACAAATGAGGCAGTCAAACTGAGTTAGATATGAATGTTTCACATTCTTCTGATATTACCAAATGACTCCTGCCTTAATGTACAATTCAGATATTGTTTTATCCTATTTCTACACTTACTAACATTTGCACATGTATTTTATCGGGTATTTAAAGCAGGTGGATCAGCTGAAGTAGAATGCAAACATATCATCTATGAAGATGACTTATCAGTGCCGTTCTGAAAAATAAAGACTGCAAAGCCATATAATCCGTTACAGTAATCTGCTCAGATCGCTTAACAGATGTTGGTCTGAGAACCTAAAAATAACAGCAACTGACAAACAGCTTGTCATCATTTTCAAACTGAACAAACACTCTTAACACAACAGGATATATACACATGTATTTTTAGGGAATGTGTTAAATGTCTAAATTAACTTTGAAGTAGCTCTAAACTTTTGTGATGCACTTCCATTTAACATCTTTTTGTAAAACTCTGACAGTCCTTCCTTTCCTTAGTCCCTTTGGCTAACTTATGTACCAATATGCTTAATATTAGCTCCTGTACTGCTATTACCCAAGCACATCCCCTCAGAAGATGCCATCCATTTTGCAAACACAAAATGCTAAAGGTAGGTCACCCCTTCACAAATGCAACGTTGTGGGTTTTTTACTTCCACAATTGGAAATAAAAAATTACTTTCTATGCAGGGGGAGTGCAAAGACAAGAAAGTTTGATTTTTTAAATTTTTCTTGGAGCTTGAAATTTAAATTTTTGGAGCTCTGCTCATCCTACCATAACGAAGTGAGTGACAGGGAAAGGCTCCTTGCACGGGCCAATTGCAGCATGTCTGGTTTTGGCAAGGCAGAGGAAGTGACTTATGTCAGCTCAGCTACTATGTTTCTGAGACTACAATGAAGAGTCAAAAGGCAGTTGCTTTACTTTCCCTTTTTCGTAAGGATCAAGCCATAAGATATTTTGATCAGTCACTTAAATCTGCCTACCACATAGAGAGCTCTGCATGAAGAAATCTCTTCCAAGTTCCAAACCAAGACGCAACATTAAAAAAAAAAGCGGAAGCGCTCACACGTATATGTGTGAATGTAAAACATATGCCATGGACTATGTCACTGGAAGCAGCATGTCCCTGTTTCCAAAGGTAAGCAGAAGGAAATCTCAGCAGTGCACCTGCAGACCAGGCTTTCTGCAAGGATCGATGCTTCCAGAGAAGCATGAAAGGAGACCACAGGCCAGGCCACATCGTATTTTCTCAGCAAGGCTCTATCACTAACAATGAAGGCAAAGCTTATCGTGCTCGGTGCCCATATTCTACAAGCTTGCTGTAATGCTCAAAGGGCTTAAGTGCCCTTATCTGCCAACCCCCTGCTTCATTTCTTCATTGAAATAAATCCCTTTGTAATAACAAACGAGACTTGCTACTTAGCCTGTATGCAGATGAGAAGGGACAGAGCTGCTTTTACATCTGGCTGGCAAAAGACAATCCATACAGGTAGCGTGAACTCTTTAGGGATTACAGACAAAATTAACTAAATGGAGCTCCTTGTTTCCCCCCTTCCCCCACTAAGTTCTTTAACCCTTCTTATTATAACAGAGTAATTCCAATGCAGTGATTTAAAGCTACAGCTTTCTACATCATTTTGGTGACTGTAGTTTTATTTAAATTATTTTTAAATTAGTGATTTTTAAGAACACATTCCTGGACTCAGAGCAGGCAGAAACAAGGAATGAGAGGAGTGGTTTCAGATTATTTATACAGAGCCAATTCCTGCAGTCCTGCCACAGGCTTTCAAAGGCGTAAGTCACTTACAGAGTTCAGGATACCCTACAGTTCACCAGCTTAGGAATGCTTTTAAAAATTGGCTGTGAAGAGGAATACAGATGTTCATTGTAGTTATTAGAAATAAAAGGAAGGGGGGGATGACCAAAAGCTTATTATAGAAAAAGGATTTCCTGAATGTATTTACACATTCCTTAGATGGCAAATTATAAATTAAATGTTTTTCAGTAAACATAGAAATTAGAAAGTTACAAAAAAACTATTGGAATAATTTAAAAATATTTTAAAAGCTACAGAAATAGCCTGAGATTTCATTCGGCAAGGGCACAGAGGTCTTGACTGCATCTGTGATTTCTATCATGTGGAGCTTGAAGACAAAGAGGACATTCACATGAGTAAAGATGATAAAGGATTAGTTCCAAAATGCTGAATTGTCCATTATAAAACAAATTACACAAGTTTCCTCTGCAATTTAAAAGCCCTAATGTTTTACACACCAACAACTCAAAATTAGTAAGTCACTCTGCACAGTCTATGCATGCTCAGAATTAAATAACCTCAAAAGCACTGTAACTAAGAAAAAATAAACAAACTGAAGAGATAAACATGGCTTTACCTTCCTTCTCTCGAGCATTTAGTAAGTATTTATATAAAGACTTAAAATTTGAAACATAGATCCATACACAGAAATCATAAAGGGCTCAATAAAGGCTCCAGGCCGTAAGTATCTTTGTACCATTTACACTCTGTAGGGTGACACCTATCTAAGAAAGGCACATTACTGTGAAATCGCCTCAATTACAGTATTCTAATGCACAGATTTAGTAACGTGTCTGAGAATTTGACTCATTGTCTTCAATCACACTCAGATTGTTCATGTTGTAAGAACTCATATGTTTATTGAGCAGGTGAATTAGGCCCATAGCCATTAGTCTAAAGTAACAGACAGATCATTTTTTATGCTAAAGAGTACATTTTAAAGCTATTATATGCTTCTAGGCTGGAAACATCTCATTAGAATGTGATGTTTGGGTCTCTCCTAGAATTTTAGTTTGTCAGAGCTCAGACATGAAAGCAATCAAGCCTGTGCTTCTATATAATAGGTTTTCACTGTGAATATTAAGAGACTCTGAACTGTGACACAAATTGGTAACGTATTTTAAATCTGAACTCTGATGAAATTTCTCAGTACAGCACACTTTCTGGATGGCTGAAGGATGTGATCAAAGCTCTAAAGCCAGTGCAGCCTGGACTCCCTGCCTCCCAGCAGGGGTGGTGGAAGGGCACAGGAGTGCTTTTGCTTCACAGGGAATCAAGGAACTCTTTCTGGCCCCCTGAAATATCACCAGCCTCCTACTCTTGCTGAAAGCAGCAAATGCAGTGCTTGGGAGCCTCTTTCTCATCTTAAAAGGCAAATGTTCATAGTGTGTATTGCAGAGACTAGAGAAAAAAACCTTTTGAATTGACAGGCTTGCCTCTCTAACGGTGTCTTCTTCTCCCTTTACACAGCAGGTCTTACAATTTAATTGTACCATCACTGAGATGAATGGGTCAGTTCACAACTCTCAACTACAGACTTCAGCAAACACCACTGCATTGAGACTAATACTCAGGCAAACCTTTTTTCACAGTCATGAGGGGCAAATGTAAACATAGGATGCCAGAAGCCGAGACCCTCAGAATACATCTGCTGTGCTTATGCCTTACTCCAGCCTAAAATAAACCTCATTAAGTTAAGAAAAGGATGTTAGCAGACACATTAAAAAAAAAAACCTCAAAATATCCAACCCCCCTCCCCCAAAAAAACCCCACAGAGGCTGAAATTTCCATGAGCTCAGTTAAGGACTGGCGAAATCAATATTTAATCTGCACTTCATGCTGGCGCACAGGTGGCAATAGTCAGGCTCTCTGTTTTGACAGACCTGCAGACATCTGAAAGTCTCAGACCCATTTTTGCTCAGTTTATGATCCTTTACCATACAAATAGCAAGTCTAAAATTCTCTGGACATTTTTCTGTCCTCCTGTAGCTAGCTGTGCTCTCAGAGCTTTGGAACTTTTATCACCTCCCCTAATGCAACACTGCTCTCAGCTATAGCATACCTATTGTTAAAGATTTCCTATTGCTTTTATTTTTTCCACAGTGTTGTGCTATGCACTCAGAAGATAAAAAATCAGGTGCACATGACATAGAAGTTAAACCTTGAAGTTAGCACATGCAACTCGTAGGTCACATGTGTTGAACTGGAACTCCTAAGAACAACACTTGGAAAAGTCATTAATCATTAAGCATGTCCTGCACACAACAGAGAGAGTAAACACTTGTCACATTCTGGAGGAAACCCTGCTCACCTCCATCAGGTATCATCTTTCCAACAACAGCAAAAATCTTCTACTCCAGCAAGTGATCTCCCATGTTACCAGAACAGCCTAGGCTTCACAGTCACTAGCGGGATTAAGTTCTCTACAACGTACTCAATGTTGAGACTGATGACACCTTCAGAATGATTTTTTGGCTCATGTTTCCAGATTTTTCTTATTCCTCCTCTATCAGAATTTGATTCCACAAAGCAGCACATACTATGCTAAATATGTGTGGAGAGTTGTTTTATTTTAAAGACTAAAAGCGACAATTAAAAGTCCAAATAAGGTAAATGGAACAGCATTATTTCTCAGGAGAACAGAACTGAATGGGGAAACCATGAACAAAATAAAAATACTGGAATCCAAACAGGATTTCTTAAAGTATTTATTAACCTGTGAAAGGTGTATATTCTCAAGGATCATGATCAGAGCTACTTTATTCTATTTTGGAAAATATTCTTATAAGCAAATAAAACTGGCTGACCCAAAGCTGCTCCTGTCACCCAGTATAATGTCAAATCATCACTACAGGGAGACTGCTTTGAAAAAGGATAACACAAGGTCTCTCACAGGAAAGTCTTGAATTTTAAACAGAGTCTTTCCTTGCTACGGGAAGCTACAGATAAACAGAAAAATAGGTAACTGCAGCATTCCATAAAGTACAGAATGTATTGATCAGTGTGGCAAGGCAAAAATACTGACGTCATAATTTTCATAGTATATGCTGCATGGAGCAAGTGTGCTCTGCAAGGTGAACAGAAAACTTTGGTTTTTTTCATTTTGCACTGCAGTCATCATTAAGTGAATTTATCTGCAGCCTATTCTAAGTGCACTTGCAGAATAACATCACACAAATGCTAGGAAAGATTGCCTCCAAAATGCTTAGCTGTAATAAAACTATAATAATGGAGCTAAGGAAAGCTGGAATGCAGGCATATAAATCCGAATTGAATTTTTAAATACTTGTATTTAGGATTCTTTTGGAAATTCACAATGAAAACTTAAGTCTGAATTCCCAATATGGAGATTTTATGCTTTTATTAGTAATATTTTTATTTCCTCTTCTGCCATAAATTTGGTTTTACCCATATAAATAGGTCCTAATAATACAAGTGGGGTTCCATTTAAACTTGTTAATTCTCTTTTAGAAAATAAATTCTGTAATATATACAGGACAGGTTTCAGTAATAGTTCCATTGTAATACAAAAAAAAGAAGTTTAATATTTGCCATAAATATTATTATTGTAAGAAACACCTTTCCTGCATGCTTAAAATAGCACACAAGACAGTATTGCACACAATAATTTAAACATACGTATATACTGTTGACATGTAAAATCCTGGTTATATACTTGGATTTATTATTTGTATGCTTCTTTATTTTCCACATTACAATGTATTTGCATGCTGAAGCATTTTTTTAATGTACAAATTCTATCAGACGTATTTATAAGAGCAGTACTGCAAAAGTAGGTGTATATTAACCAGAAAACAGTAATGCACTCAGCTGAAAAATATACTGTAGTTCAGCTGAAAAACAGGCCAAATCCACCTACACAAATACCTCCCTTTTATTATTCTTGCTTTATATTCCACTGAATCCACATGCTTAACCATAAAGAAAGGCAGTTTTTACTGGATATCTCATGTTTTTAATGATGAAAGTCAATGTCAGGATTCTAGTGTGTCATTAGCACCATTCTTCTTTTCATTATAAAATCATGGCAGGGGCTCTAACTCCAAGACAAGTTTAGCCTAAAACTTACTTTCTCCATTTTTTTTTTTACCAGAGGAAGTGTTTGGATTTTACTAGCCAATTCAGAGATACCTGGTTTGTGGGTTTTGGGGGAGCGGTGTGTGTGTGTGGGGGTGGTGGTGGTGTGTTTTTTGTTTTAAATCAAGACATTTCAGAATTTAAAATTCAAAAGTTCTGGTTCAGAACTGCAGAATACTGCTTACCACTGTGGGAAAGGGAAAGCTGTTTTGATGGGACTGTCTCTTCAGGATCTCAGGATTTAGATCATCTGGGTATCTGGATAGCTCCAGTGCCATACTTGGCATTCAATTACCACAAGCATCTATAAACTGTCCCAGCCTATTGGTGGAGGAAAAAAGGAATTAAAATCACTTCTGCTTTACCAGACAGAGAATTGAGGAACATAAAAAGTAAGTGGCTTATCCAAGGTTATGCAGCAAGTCTGCTACAGAATACAAAGCAAACCAAATTATTTTCAACACTGTTCTAGCCACAGGACCCACAACACCATCCTTCTGTTTTCTTTTGAGTGTAATCAGTTTTAAAAATGAGAGTATAATACGCACCATCCATATCAAGTGTACAAAACTGCATGCTGCAGCAAAAGGGACAGAAAACACAGTCAGCAAGAGAAAAATCACAAGAAGGTTGTCTCTTCAGAGTGTACTTTGACATAATCCTTGGGCTTTGAGGGCACACCAGAGGAAAGATCTCCCAGAGTTTTGTAAGTTCTCAAAAATCCATACATAACCTAAAGTTGTTATGCTAGGAAACCCGTTTTGTTCATATCCCCCCCCCTTTTTTTTTTTTTAAGCATGTCAGCCATAAATAAATGTCAACCATATGAGCAAGGGAAGAGCACATTTGTATAAGGTGAGTAACAAGGGGGAGTGACACTCCTCAAACTAAGGGACAGCTAAGAAATACACTGATGGCAAACAGGTAGTCTTTAGAGAAAACAAGTATGTGTATCAATTAGGCTTAGGACATGGAGGTTAATGGAGTATGGGGACAGGTTTTTTTATGGGTCCTGCTGAAGATAAATGATTGTACAGAGGAGCATAAGGAATTCTCTACTATTTAGAAGGTAAGCTTAAAAGACAAAGCAATGGAGTGTGAACGCTACATGGGACAATTACTGGTGAAGACCCCTGGCTGAAAGTGAGCAGCCTGTTGGGATACATAGGACATTTGATAGGCAAAATCACTCTTGCCATTTGGGTCATGACCTCATTAACAAACAGCAGTGCTGAAAATTAATGACCTGCATCTGACTGCCCAGTGAAAGTCTACTCTTCACAACAATGTTTACATTTGAGAATGGATTTAGCAGGTAGCAGTTACTGTAGACTATCTGAGAATAACTAATTTTAACTAGAAACCATTAAAGCAGAAGAAATAAAAATTACATTCTTTGTACTCCATAATTTGTAAGACAGGAGATGGAAGGATTTGGACAGAGATGCAAGCGTAAAGCTCATGAAAGCTCTTTTGGGCTCAGCTCCTCAGTGCAGAACATCGAAAACCACGTATGACGTTCAATGCCTCATACACTGATGCACACCAGCTAATCTGTAAACAACAATACAGAGGCCTTTACAGCATATCAGTGATAAAGCACACAGCAAACTGGATGCTTTACATCAAAATGTATCAGAAAGCATGAGGGAAATGAGAACAGTGTATTACATTAAACACAAAAGTACTGACCATATCTTTTTGGCATTATGCTGACACCAAACTATTTAAACTGCTTAAGGTTCAAGGATACCACATAATTATTAACCTACAGGGAAGCATGTTTTATGTAATCATAAAGGTAATTCATTCAGATAATGTATGATTTAAAATGATGAAATAAACAAATAATCAGTATAGTAGAATTACTTTCCACTAACTATACCCTGTGTACTCAGACTACTAACCTACCTTTGCTTCAGTTGATCCCTCTAACCTGGATTTTCCAGCTAATGAACAGCAGCAGAAATGTCCTCACACAAAAAGTTTCTAATTGAATCCATTGATGCAGAAAACTTAGAGAAAGGGAAAAATAGTCAGAGGTAGGAAAAAAATTGATAAAAATAAAATAAGCATAATTTTTCAACTATTTTCTCTGACTCAACTAAAACTTTATCCCACTGAATTCCATTAGGGAAACACAAAAGTTTAGCCTCTAGCTTCAAAAATGAGTGGGAATGTCTCAGTCCTTTTCCTTGATCCTTTTTGCTCCCTTTTTTCCTCATTTGTACCAACATCATATCTGCAACGTTGTGAGAGTGTCATCTCTGTCTCTGGAGTAATTTCTGAAACAGTTTCTTATATATGAACATAGTAGTCTGGGGCTAACCGTGGCTGTATCAGACAAAGATGGGATGATAATAGTGAAAGATGATAGATGAAAAGAAATAGGAAATAGAAGAAGTGAGGACGGGAAAAGAAGGTAGAACAAAGGTTCTAGCCAAAGTGCAGTTTCGGTTCTTCACTGTTACAGAGCCCATTTTATTCCACTCCCTCCTCCATTTATAATCTGAGGATTAAACAACAACATCCTAAAAATAAGATGTACCCCAATAGCTAAGTAATAACCTCCTAAAAAAACCTTACTGTTTTGGCCTCGGAGCTTACTTCAGAGAAAGATTTGAACTTGAGAGAATAATCACCACAGAAAACAGTTACCATATGCAACAAGAAGCCTCTCCAAAGTGGCATGCCAGCATGTAGTAACATTAATCCAAATCCACTCCCACTGAAATTAAATGTTAAAATTATTTCCTTTATAAATGTAGGTATATTTAAACTTTTACCTACGTATTTTAGCCCCCTTTGCTTTCAGATTTTTCTCAAAACATTTTTTTCTTACATGATACAGGACCCTTTCTTGGCAGATCTTTTGGACTGTTGTAGATTTGCTGCCAAATTTAGAAAAAACAAACCACATCCTGGTGTCCTAATTTCTGAAGTGGGAGGGAATTCTTCCATTTGCTCTGCTTAGTAAGATCTGGAAAGAAGACTATTCTTTCTAGACTTCCCTATTGTGGAGAGCAATTACAGGAAAGCCATTGATGGAATATATTGACCTGAGAAATGAACAATGACAGAGGAGAGATAGCATGTTGAATGGAAACATAGGGGACTCAGAGGAAAGGATCAAGAGCAGAAGTAGTATTGCACTCTGAAGGAGGAGGGGAGTAAAGGAACGCAAATGACAGGAGGAGTCCTACTAAGCCTCAGAGCTCCGACTAGCTTAAAGAAGTAAAGGCACATGTGAAAGACTAAAAAGCATATACAAAGGAGCAGACAATGAGAGGATCCCATCATACGGAAGTCCAAAAAAGTGACCCAGGATGGAGAGATACAGAGATGTTTTCTCACCTCAAAAGTCTTCAGTTGTCTGCCAGGGAAATCTTTCTCCTGTGAGATCTTCATGAGCTGACCTAACCATACTGGAGCATGGGCTTTTAGATCTCCCAGAGATGGGGAGCACCAGGGCAGAAAAACTGTGTTATTCAGCCATCTGCCTGGAGCTTGTGCAGTCCAAAGGGGCCATGGAGAGTGCAGTTCCAGAAAATCTGGCCATTCACGGACAGGGAAGGATTTATGTGATGATCATCAGAAAAGATTCATTCTAGAGCCAATCTCAATGTCATTGGCTTAGGTACTTCACAAAGGTGACGATGAAAGCCCAGTTGGCAAAACTTGGTAGGAATGTAGCCATCTTAGGACACAAGGGGACTCCAGAACAATCGCTAGAATCTGTCGTACTAGTTATTCACAACTGCTCTGAGAGGATGAAGCTATTTATCAGTCTTCTTAAAGAAAACTATTACTTTCTTTGGCTACAGGAAAACTGGAGATCTAGCGCTTCTATTAAACAAAACAATCACGATGATCTTCATAACATTTATATGAATATATCTTTTCTTTCAAGAAAAGAAGTGCTGCCTACAAGCAAAGGATGGTTTAAAATAAAAAACAAAAACTTAATAAATGTAGCAAATGAGAGCTTCTAGCATCTCAAAGCTCCTGAGATTTACCTCTATATATTAGGGGTGTAGATTAATGGTTCTTGTATTGGATGGTTTACGGTTTGTAGATCTATGGGGACCCATCTCAACTGAATTCTTTAACAGCTGATATGACAGAGATGTCCATTACCCAAATGGACAGCACTCTCTATTGATCAGTGCTCCACTTAGCAATCCCATTTGTCATTCTTCTGTCTCTGTCCTCATCTGCACTAGATAAAAAGAAGGAAATTAATCAGGCTCTACAATAGTTAATCCACCTATAAGGAACAATGAGCAATTAAAATACCTAAGGCACAGAACTCTTAGCATCTCTACCTCAAAAACAGGCATACTGAGTTTCTTTGTCTCTTTCCATACAACAGGCAGGGAGAACTGAGAAACAGCCTTAGTATCAAAAAGGAGCTAAAGAAATGCTACAGTCACTGCAAAGTCTACTAATGTCAAGTGTCTTGTTCCCTTCACAGCTTCTTTATGAAATGTTTTTGTTTCTCTCAACATATAGTAGGAAAAAAAGCCAGCCCCCCAACAAAGTAACAGAGAGACTACGTAATCAACTCGTGAATCAGCTGGGGAGATGCAACTGCAATTAATTGGATTTATGCAGTTAGACTGCAGTCATCCAGTATTCCCATACACATAGTATGTTTTTTACAGAGTTCTCATAAGAAAGATTAAATTAGCCATGAGAAAAGCAATACTGAAACATTTAACGTTCTCCCTGATAGTACACATAAGCACCCATGTCACGGAGACAAAAGTTTTTTTATTCTTTCACCGAATGCAGTAACAGAAATAATTAAACATCTTCCAGACCTGAACTGCATAGTCATTAGCCAACAGTCAATGATTTGAACCGCCACTAGAGCTCGAACTGCACTTTGCCCAGCCTTTTCAACCCATTTCCATTCGGAAAGCCTTCCATATCCAGATTTCCCCTGAGAAATGTTTTATGATGCTATAAAGACTGTCAACCAGAGACGAGAGCTCCTCGGCACCTGAGCCACAGACAGAACTATCAAATAACACTTAATTGCTGGATGACACTGGATGGCTGGGCTTGAATTCTGATCTCCAAATATTATCCATGCAACTGTCTGCAGAGATAAGACTATTATGATAGCAGCAGATAAAACCAATTAAAATGGGGAACAGTGAGCATATCAAGACCCTGACTTTCACCGTAAATACAGTTTAACACACCTAAGTGGCAAGATGTAATGTGCTGTCTGATACATCAAGAACACAGCCTAGGACCTAACTCTGCTTATGCACTGAAAGGAGGCATACATATAGCTGAGGGAATAGCATAGTGTGAGTGAATGAAAACACTGCATATTCAGGACTAAACACATCAGCTGTTAATGACTTTTATAAAAACTGCTGGATTGCAAATCCTGATACCAATAGCAGAGATAGGTTCATTTTAAATTTAGGAACATGTTTACAGCTTCAGCCACCAGCATGAATATTCCAAGAGAACTACAGGGCACGTATTTTTCGTTTGCCTCACATCTGAGCTACTTCTGCTTTCCAGTTCATGCAATTCCACTAGCATCTCTGTCTCGTATTGTTCATACCCTAATCTACTTCATGATTTATCTCTCAGTGTTGCTGCCAAAACCCTCCGATAAGGCCATAAGCTTTAAATTTTTACACACTCAACAACCAAGGAATACAGCGAAGATGTTGCACATAAAAGGGACAGTGATTTAGAATTTCTTAGTAAGCATATAAAACTTTGTTCATTTGGCAGGAAAAGGCAGGAACACAGGAAGAGAGCAAAATGGGAGGGTTGATATCAAATCTAACTAATGGATCCCACAGGACAAAACCATAATTGACTACTGGGAACTAGTGTTAATAAGAAGAATCTGGTTAAATGAATCATGGACATTAAGAAATAAAATTTCAACTTTAACCAAAGAAGGACTAAACAGCACCACACAATACAGTGTTGCTTAGAACAGCTTCCCCTCTCCCCTAGTTTCTCTCAAAATTCAGTTAGGCCTTTATAATTGAAAAGTCATTAGAAAAGGTGTTCATCTCATCTGAGTTGAACAGTGAAAAAAACCTTTAAAATTTAGCCATACATTTTTTTTTTTAGTGTTACTAATCTCTATTTAACTGTGAACTCTCCATATAAAAATGGACTAACAGGACCAGACTTAAAAGTAGAATGGAATCCTGACTCCCATTTTCTTTTCTTTCTGATTCCTTCTCTTTTTTAATACTGCATTGCTGTGATGTTATTTAACAATTTAATAATGTTATTTAAACCTTGCAAAGTGAATACTCCAAGTGACATTACGTAGACAATCTTTTACATGCTGTTTCAGTCAACTTCAGATGAAGCTTGCTCACATTAGAAAGCAAGAATATGCACTTTTTCTCCCCCTTCACAACCACCCTTGCAAATACTCAACCTAAACATCTAAGTAAAACCGAAAAAACCCCAACCCCCCCCCCCCCCAACCTTATTTTTTTTTCTACAGCTAAAGATTTTGTTTTTCCAAGCCTACCCACATGGACATCTGCTACATCCTTCATATTCTGCCTCCCTTTCTCTTGCCTTGTGAGCATAACTCACTCAGGGAACAGAAAGGGGGAAAAAAGTGATTGAGCATGTTATAACTGGACTTAAAAATACAAATGGAATGTTTTTTAAAACTGATGACATTGCTTAAAGATCATTCCTAAAATCCCAGTTATCTCTTCTTACAACTTCTTTTTAGCCTTCAAGGAAAACTGTGCCCTAACTTTCATTATCCGCATTCTCATTGAGCCCACAGAAATCAAAACACAGATGAGAAATGAACAAAAGCTTAAGAGAACTACAACTCTGTTATTTGCAAATGCATGTCACATTTGAGCTACAATTTTACTATTTAGTATAGTTGATTTAAAATGTTTTCAGGTATTTTTAGTCCTTTTATAAAAATGTGCTTTTTCTTAAGCACCTCCTTTTCTCTTAATCAAAATAATAGCATTATTTCTGTCTGTATTGGTATAATTCCTGTATCACCATGCTTTGCTCTTTTAGTCTGTTTTGATCCTCTGGTCTGCTTCATTTGAACCTGTGAAGTAATTCTTGGATCACTACCCCTTTTCCCAAAAATATGGCCAGCAGAAAGGCTTAGTGGCCTATTCCAACTACTTATTTTATGATTCCAGTTTTGCGCATTTATCTACAAAAATGTGCCTGGTACTAGATATATGCAGTGCAACCCTGTGAGCAACACACTATTTCAGATATGTATACGGCATCTCTTCAGCATTCAAACCATTGCTCTGCATCTTATTGAGATCAATGGCTTGCCCTTCTTCACCTCTTCAGAGAATTAAATACTCCCTTCAGAGCAAAACATGTTTCAGGAATGAAGACAGTTTGGTTGCTAATGCTTCCGTATCACTCTCTTACGGGGGACACACAACTCGATTGGTCTATACAGAGTTTTACTCCTCTATAACATAATTGCAGTTTTTGCACCTTTTCTGTTTACATTCGCTTTGAAGTTTTTTCCCTTCAGGCTTCTCCCCTCTCTGGCCTCTTCTCACTTGTTTTGATATGGCTTGCACATTTCCTGCTATTACAATTAACAATGCACGTACAGAAACAATAGCCACTGTCACAACGTTCACAGCTTCAAAGCTCGCTCCAACTTGCAAGACATAATACACAGAGAGGACACTAATGAAAAGGCTGAATTTAAAATCCCATTTATCCTGAAAAGGTCATGCCACATTGAGATGTCCTTGGGAGATTGCTGGGAGACGCTGGGCTCTTTGAATGTTGTCGTGATCATTTTCTCAGCAAGATAACTACACTTTACATGTCTGGACTGTTTAAGGGCGCAACACATGCTAATTTAATTTATGTTTTAGGGGATCTGAAGCTTTTACAGAGAAAATGCAAGGGGCTATAGTTTGCACTGCATGCACAAGGGATTATGCCCGTCTTTCAAGAGCTAATGGCAGAGCTGCAAGAGGCAGCAATGAACATCAGTTCAGTTTCCTGGAAGTGTTCTTAATTCACGATCACTGTCTTGCAAAGAAACTACTCCCATTCACTAAAAGGATTTAAGAAAAATCCTCCTGGGCTTTATAAAGATCTAGAAAAGATTTGGACCATTTATACTCTAAATAATTAGGCAAACCCATACAGAATACAGATATAGTACTACAGGCAATGGCTATGCTATTGCTGTTCTGCTATGTGAACAGCTTCATGCCATGAGTGTTCAAAATAACCTTTAAAAAAAAATTAGACTGTAGCTTTAGTTGCTTAGTACACTTAGAGCAGGTACCAGCCACAGCTATTACATGGCATTTCACACTAAAACACTCATTATCTATCTTATGGCCATGACTATTTGTTCCAGACTATTTTAGGAAGGCTAGGAAATTCTGTGCACTGAGACAGATGGCCTGACAGACTGAGATAAAACAACAGAAACAAGGGAATTTCAAAGAACAAAAAAATTCTAGCCACTTCATATGCTATGAAATATTGCCTATGCTGAAATACAATTCCTATGCGTGTGGATATAAGCAGAACTACAGTCACATGCTATCAATGAACTACTCTTTTCAATTACAACCCCTGAATTCACAGGTGTTGTAAGCATATGAGGATAATAAATCTTTCCAAGCCACACCTTCAAACATAAGACTTATTTGAGAGATTCAGGATCTTCTTGAAGTTTCATTCATTTACTATTATTACCTTCCTAAGTTTGAAGAAAACAATGTTGTATGTCCCAGTTCAAGGCTAAGTCTGAGGGCTATTCTCTTTTAGGTTTTCATTACACAAATCTTAGTACAATATTGGGCATGTGAAGACACGTGTAAATGATGTCCACTAATGAGGACTACAAGTTAATGTGACTTCACCATACTCAATGTTAAACTTTCCGCTTTTGTAAACAATCCTCCTTGACCTCCACTATTTTGTCAGTATCTTCACAGGGTATAGCCTCAACTAGGTATTAGTCAAAGGCCCTGGACTACAACTCATTACTGAAAGGATGAAAGAAGAAGGACGAAACACAGTAGGAGAGTATATTTTATATCTTAATTCTTCGATTTTCTTAACAATTTTCTTCTGAAAAAGCAGTTTTGTCTATGTTTTTGTTTTATGACTGGAAGAGACTTGTGGGAAGCAATTACAAAGGGCCTCAGGAAGTAAGTAAAAAATACTTTGACAAAATAATATCATCGTACTGACGGAGAGAACTGAATGTAAAATATTCTTTTTTATGTAGTCCTTTAGGCACATCAAGAGCTTGCGGTGCAGAGGACCAGGAGTCTCCACATGTCCAAAGGAGGGGAAAAAAAAGGAGGATGCAGATTCCTGGACCTGGTCCAGTGAAGACAGGAATGCTAAACTCAAAGGTACGTAAAAAGCCTACACCATGCAGGCAGATAGAAAAAGACATGCCTTCTTTACTAGCAGCAAACAGCCTTTATGTGTGCTTGACCAAGGAAACAGAATCCAAGCCTGTGTGCTCACGATTACCAGACAGCGTGATTCAAAACCACTGCACATATTAATGCAGCAAGACTCAGAAACTCAGTGCAGCACCTTAGAAAATACCTAAGATGTCCATTTCTCAATTTCATGTCATTAATGGATTTTTTTGATCCAATTCAAGTATGTATCATTTCCCCCTAAGAGGGGCAAGATAGCATTCTTTACTGTCAATGTTCAGGACTGAAGAGCTGAGTTCAAATTGTCTTCCTTGCTCCCTTCGCTCTTTCTCCCTCACTCAGATCCCACAAACACAAAGGCTTGTGAGTTTGTTCATGTAAGAAACTTCAGCAGAAGTCATTTGGAAAACCAAGTCAGTCAAGCTCATGCATAAACATTAGAGGGACTGAGGCTTAAGACAATTAGAAGGGACACTAATGGCCAAATCTAATTCTTCATTGATGTACCTCATGCCAAATAAAAAAGAAAAAAGAAAAAAGCTTAAAGCAAGCTGACGTCTGGCAGTTTCTTCTCAGGAGAGGTCCAAGATGAAAATAACTGGGGCTCTGAAGAGCAGAATCAGCGTGCACTGGCAAAGGTGTCTCTTCAACACAGGTGTTCTCCGTCTCTCACTTTCATGAATACCAAACTAACTTGTGCCTATAAAAATAGAAGACAGGAAAAAAACCCAACCGGTCCTACTCTTGAATCTCTTGCAAGTAGCATCAGCAACTCAGTAACTTATTTTAATGCGTCCACTTTCTACTAAAAAGAAATTATATTGCTATTCTGCACCTTATCTTTGCATCTAAATGGTGGTGGGGAGGGGGAAGAATGCAATTTTAAACAGCTATGTTAAGGATTTTGTTTGGAAAAGGTACATGGTCTTCAGGTATATTAATTGCTATGGATTCTGCTTAGTTTTTCAAATTTAGGGCCATACATATTTAAGTATAGTCTTCTCAGTAACTAAAGCCTCAAAACAACAAGCTAAATAACATGGGCGATACATCTGCTTCCATAATGGCAGGTCAGCTACTATTCTGCAGATGGGAGCATGACATCTGGGATTGCCGTTCATTTCTTTATTCATTTGTTCCTTATTATTACTACAATCCTGGCACCAGGACTGAACAATAACATACAGAACTAACTACTGCAACTGAGAAATACATCAGATCTTCCAGCAAAGACATTTACATTGAAAGTAACACTGGAGGCAACATCTATGAAGATAAACCAGTATTTCCCATTTATAAAACCCAATTTTTCATATTGTTCATATTTTGCCCAACTTTCCACAACTGGAACATTTCTGTTGGGCATTTTAAACAGGAAAAAAGACTGACACGGGACAATACAGATGAGAAGGCAGAAGGAAGGACAGCAAAATCTGTGCCCATTAGAAAATGCTTCCCTGTAGAGCCTGGCATGGAGATTCCCAACTCCCACCACTACCCTGCTGTCAGAAGATATCAAAGCCCATCGGCAAATCCCTCCCTGCACAGTGCTGCTATGCAGAAGATGACAACCTGCTGCTATTACCATTTATTCAGTTAGCTCAAACAGCAGAGAACTATGGAGTGTATTACAAATTCCAGCATTCCCAATGATCCCCAACAGTTTGATTGGTTACGAAAAAAGATGCACTTGCACGTTTCAGAATACTGTTAAAAACATTTGTCAGATTGCAAAGTCAAGCTTTTCAAAGTTAGGAAATGCTGAAAAGTTGGCATTTTACCTTGGTCTCAGTTTGCATCTACTACAATACAGTGTGTAACTGTATGATCATAGTATTATTTGTGGGACCCCTGCTTCATTCAGAGTGAGAAGAGTCTATTCCAGGAACAATTAAATTTTTTCAGTAGAAAACATTTCAGTTGACAGAACGGAGGGGTTTTTCCCCTATTTAAAAAACAGTCTTGCAACAAAAGATACCAGAGGCTTCTCATGCCTCTTACTCCAGTATTTACTTAGGTTGCAAATATTGACAAACCTTACATTTTAACACTTCTGTCAGCTGGAGTGTATTATTAACTGTACTGTTCTGAGATACAATTGAGGCAGAAAAAGGTTAATGCCAAGAGTGACCAACAATTTGGGCCCCCCCGATTTGCAGTGGTTCAGGGTGTTTAGCACTTTGTCACTCATGTTCAAAGCATAATTCCCATTGACTACATCACACCTGTGAGAGTTCAGCACTTTCGCAGATCAGATCCTACAGTTTCAACTCAAGTCACCCAGAAAATGAGGAACGTGCAGTTAGTAATCATCTGTGAAAAGTCTAGGTTATGCCATTCGCCTAAAACCACACAGAAACTCTTTTTAAAAAGTTTACTTCACTCAATAAATCATATTCTTCCTGTGCCCAGTTCATTCCGAGCACTAGGTTAAGAATTAGGCCCTGGGGATAAAGTAGCTTATTACCATATAATGAACTGTACCACCTTCTGTCCAAGAAGATACCACTGCAACTAATTCTACTTTGTAAAGGAAATCAATAAAATAATAAACCACTCAACAACAAAATTTCTAACCAAAGCAGCATTTTTACTTTGAAAGAGAAGGACCCAAGAATCCTTCAGATATCCCCAAGCACTTAGCTATGACTATTAATCTTTTGTGAAAAGTCCTTACATAGTAAGGTGAAGAAGAACAGTGAAAAAGGCATAAGATAGCTAAGACATATAGGAAGGAACGCAGAGAGAATTTGGTTGAATGACTAATTTCTTTTCTCTTTAACCAGGTCAAACTAACGAAAGGTAGGAGGCAGAGGGAAAAAAACAGCAACAGCAGGAATTCCTATCAGCATTTATATGGCACTTCAGATGTGTAAACTACTTTTAAAAATTAACTAATTAATCCTCACAACCCTATATTCCCATCTGATGCAGTGAAGTATTATAAACCTGCATTTTACAAGAAGAAACTAGGGCACAGAGATTAAAAGCTATATTTGCAAAGTGTCCATTAATTCTGTGCATCAGTCTGGAATGCCCAACTTGAGACATTGAAAAAGAGGCCATAAGATATTCTGAGGACCCTCAGCTCCTGAGAAAGCCAGCACCAGTCATAAAAAAGGCATCTGAGAAAAATATCTGAAAAGTTTGGCACTGTGATAAAAACATAAAAAACATTAGAATTTAGAAACATTTTTTGAAGGAATTGCTATTGATACACATGAGTCAGAGACACAGCTGGGCCTGATATTAATTTAAAATTGAATGCAAGACACTGAATTTAATATTTGTTCATTTAAGGAAAGGCAGCTAGTACTGAAAGAAACTTCTGAATGAAGCCTCTGTCCTAGGCAACTAAAACAATTTAGGGAACAGAGGAAGAGGTCCATGGAGAAATGGAGAGCACTAAGTCATGGGCAATCAGCACAGTTCGGCCAATACAGACTGAATCTGGTATTTGTTGAGTCAGTTAGAAAGTCAGGTAAGGGAGAAAACCGCAGTGCTTGTGTATACAAGAGGCCTTTCTACCTCTAAGGAGCGTAGCAGTAAGTAGTACACAGCTCCTGAAATCCAGCATCCGCAGCAGCCTCCCAGAGCCCCTGCTGCTGGTCAGACCGCAGATGAGCTTCTTCCTCTGTGACCTGTGTGGGTACCAAACCACATCCACCCCTCTCGCCATGTGAACAAGTCTGCTCTTCAGAGACTCTTGTGATTGCTTGCAGAACTCCAGTTTTCAAGTAGGCACAAGAAGTGCTTGGAAAAAAGCAAATATTGGATTTTTGTGAACTTCAAAAGTAATTGTTTAACCTTCTGAAAACTGGACTGCGGATCAAGACAGCACAAATAAACCTTTTGAAGGATCCTGTTTTCCTGTGGACAGACACAAGTCTTAAAAGTCACGCCTAAAAAGTGATAATCTCCTCCTTCACACGAGCCTACCTATGATATTTACTATTTGCAATGAATGCATTTCAATACAGTGGTAACAAATGTAGCTGATAGCTTGCAGCAACCCCGAGCTGAACGACAGGCTTGGAACATATGTCCTGCCCTGTCGTCTAAACCCTTTCTTCACTCCCCAGTAAATGAGGAAATAAAAACTATGCATTGAACCTCTCAGGTTTCTTAACACATCAAAAACACATCATTCACAAACATTACCTGTCTGTCAAGATATCAGGCCTTGGCATGCCAAACAGTGCATGCATTTTGTGATCTCAGCTGCTAGCTATATATATTTACTCCATCAGCTGCTGTATCAAAAGCCTCATGTTTGTGCATCTTCAGTAGAACATGAAACATTACTGGTATCAAAGAGGTTAAGCAATTCATCCTCCTTTTTTGGCATAAATGAAGAAAACCGTTATGAAATAAAAAACCCATGCTGCAGAAAACATTCAGACCTGTATTAAATACACAACTATATACGGGATTTCCAGTTTCTAAAGAAAAAATATTCAACTTTTTCTAACCACATTTCTTATACCAGTCTTGTTTGTAGAGCACTGAGCACAATGTGCTCCCTCATCCACCATTCTGACCAGGACATTTCACAATAACCGCCCCCCCCCCCCCCCCCCAATCCATTTACAAAGGTTACAAAGAACTCCATTTCTGCTCTCAGCTCTAAATAAAAAAGAATGTCTGCTTCCAAACCTTTCCATTTTTTGAAAAAGGACAGGTATTTTTTCTCAGCAATTCTTACTGAGTACTGCATCATTCCAGAGGCTGTTGTTAATTACTTAAGGCTGGGGTCAGAAACCTGTGGTTTGAAAGCCACATGTAGCTCTTCAGCAGCATGTGTTCAGCTCTTCAATCCTCTGGCACCAGCCCACAATTTTCAACAGCACACAAGTGCAAAAGGAGGGGTTTTTTTGGCAAGAAAGGTCCTTAATGGCTGTGTAATCAACACAGCTCCAGCAGTTCTTTTCTGTATCTGCTAAGAGCAAATCAAACTTTTGAAAGTCAATTTTGACAAGTAACATGTTATCTCTCGCTTCCCATCAACTCTGTTGAAACATTGATATGCACGCAAGACAAACAACAATTAAAGTAAATCATCATAGCAACAGCTTGATAAAACAGCAAGCAATACTTCCTAAAGAGTTATAATTCTGCATTTTGCATGCTAGGGATTTTGTTTTGTCTTGTTAAAAAAAGACCAGCAATACTTCCCTGTTGCCTTCCCTGATGGCATTATAGATTGGTTTGCAGCAGAGAAATTTCAGTACAGGCTCAGTCTTTGCCTTCCTTTTGTCTTGTACTGGAGAGTGTCTCTCCAAATAAAAACAAACTTGCACAATACACACACACATACACACACAAGAACAAGGCTTTTCTTTCCTCCTGTAACTTCCTGGAGGACAGTTAATGACTGAAAATAAAATGAGGATGGGGGGGCCAGAACAGGAGAGAGATACAGTTAGTAAAGGCTGCCCTCCAACATCGGTAATGCTGTTCAGTTCATCCTTGTGATCAATTTGGTTGTCTCCAGAACATCTGCTCACAAGCTGACAAATGATGAATCCCATCTCAGAATCCATAAGCAGAAAAACAGCAGTCTGATAAACAGCTAACAGAAGAAATATATGCACCTTTCATAAGGCAGACAAATCACTCATTCTCACTAAGTGCTTCCAATAGGAACACTAATTCTGTATTTATTTGCAGAGCATATGTACTGTGTCCAAAGCAGTGCATTAAAAAAGATCTCCAGCAGCCAACTGGTTTGATTACACTACTCTTCCCCAGTGTAACAACAGCTCTGAAACAATAATAATAAAAGAGCCTCTAAAGAAAGAAAACCCTCTAGCAGCATTTTGTGGGGTTTAATTTTTCTGTTCTTGCTTTGGGGAGGTGTGCGAGGGGAATATTATTTTGAACATTTTCCTCCAAGAAATATCCATGAAATATCAAGGTCACCCAACAAAGGCTTTCATGCACTTTCCCTTCAACACAGCAGTTATTTTTATTAATAACTCCAAGAATATATTGCAGGATTCTCTTTGTTTTAGATCCGGTCATGTGAATTTCCTGACACCAGGGGACACTGGGTAAATTGTAATGCTCTTCCAAGCCAAAGAATGGTCTTTTTTAAAGCTAGGATGTTGATGAATTGTTATTTGCCAAGGCCTAAGCAAGCACAGAACACTATATCTATTCCTCCTTCTGTTCTCTCAGGAATGATGGATGGAAAAATGAGGCAGGAAAAGAGTTGGAGACCAGCCTGAGCTGACAACCTAGCAGATATAAGCAGGATTGTTTTACTCAAACTGTGAGAAAAAGCAGCTCTTTGTATTATTCCTCTAGTCTTGCTCTCTTATTGCAAACATAGAGCATGGGAAATACTGCATCACATTTCTCGGTCTGAAAATTGTAACACGTTGAAAATAATGCAAATGGTCACCCCCCCACACCCTGAGACACAAAAAAGCCTCTTTTAACAAAGGCAGCTTCCCTGACTTAGGAGTTATGACCTGCTTGTAATGCCAACAAAGATGCTGGGGTACACACAGATTCATTAGTTTGTAAGTGCAAAGTAGTATCTACCTCTCCTACAGTAGCTGAATGACTTATATCCTACCATCTACTGCCTACGCCATGCATATTCCACACCATAATAATATTTACTTACAGATTGTGGATAATAGAAAGCAATTATCAGATATGCAAGTTTTAATGAATTTAACAGGAATATCTAATAAGATCCAATTAGCTGTTTCCCAGGTGATGAATTGCACTGTCCACTAAATGTATGCACCCTCTAATTCTAATGGGGATTCAGATAGACAGGCTTAGAGATGGGTTCAGGATGCCATCCAGAGGGACCTGGACAAGCTGGAGAAGTGGGCCCATGTGAGGCCCATGAGGTTCAACAAGGCCAAGTGCAAGGTCCTGCACCTGGGTTGGGGCAACCCCCAGTATCAATACAGGCTGGGGCATGAAGGGATTGAGAGCAGCCCCATAGAGAAGGACCTGGGGGTACTGGTGGAAGAAAAACTGGACATGAGCTGACAATGCACGCTCGCAGCCCAGAAGGCCAACCGTATGCTGGGCTGCATCAAAAGAAGCGTGGCCAGCAGGTCAAGGGAGGTGGTTCTGCCCCTCTGCTCTGCTCTGGTGAGACCCCACCTGGAGTACTGCGTCCAGCTCTGGAGCCCTCAGCACAAGAAGGCCATGGGGCTGTTGGAGCAGGTCCAGAGGAGGGCCATGAAAATGACCAGAGGGCTGGAGCACTTCTCCTATGAGCACAGGCTGAGAGAGTTGGGGTTGTCCAGCCTGGAGAAGAGAAGGCTGCAGGGAGACCTTATTGCAGCCTTTCAATACCTATAGGGGGCTTATAAGAAAGATGGGGATAGACTTTTTAGTAGGGCCTGTAGTGACAGGACAAGGGATAATGGTTTTAAACCAAAAGTGGGTAGATTCAGACTAGGTATAAGGAAGAAATTTTTTACGATGAGGGTGGTGAAACACTGGAACAGGTTGCCCAGAGAGGTGGTAGATGCCTCATCCCTGGAAACATTCAAGGTCAGGTTGGACAGAGCTGTGAGCAACCTGATCTAGTCAAAGATGTCCCTGCTCATTACAGGGGGGGTTGGACTAGATGACCTTTAAAGGTCCCTTCCAATCCAAAGCATTCCGTGATTCTATGATAGCAGAGAGAGTACTGCTCAGCAGTCTGGTGATGCTGCATAGCTGGTAGGCAGTCTCTGGGAGGGCAACGATCTGCCTTGATCCAGTGTGTCTGCTGGAGGATAAAATCCTGCTAGCACCTCTTGGTTCATGCCAGATGGGCACGTTTCTGCTGTGGTTAGAAGTGCCTCCCATGGTGTGCTCTCTGAAACACACGCACCCAGCATGGAGGAGCAGGAGATGCCAATTTTATGTCACCAGAATCAAGAATTGTACTTATTTTTGTGTCTTCACTGAAGTAATACAGTTACTATACAGTAATGGCATGACCTTCAGGGCAAAACCACCAGTCTTGCCACCAGTGTTAGCAGAGTTTTCCAAGGGAAGAGGAAGGCCCCAAAGCGAGGCTCAGAGCTGGGGAAGGGAAGCTGTGTTAGCTGCCACCGAGGCAGTTCTGTGATATTTAATTACTGCCTTTAGCTTCCTGCATTCACTGATACTTGCAATCAGTGCAATCCAAGCATATCTAGCCAAAATTTTCTTTGACAGTGAGAAAAATCCACTTTATTCCTGAGAAGAGGTGGAACATACGGAGTAAGAACACAGTTAATGGGGTGCAGGAGGGCTCAGAGATGGAGTAATCTCTAGGCACCTGGTATCAGAACAGTCCTGGTTGCTGCTAACCAAATGAAATATGGCTAGAAATACAGGCTACTGACCTATATGAAATTCATCAGTGATTTCAATCTTATTCCTACTGGCAGGAAACTGAACGCATGGCACAGAAAGAAACCAATCAACCAGGCACAGAAAAATACCAATCAAGCAGTGGCATTATTTGGCGTATTTATAAGACAACTTTGCTAAGCAACAGAAAACAGAACGAACCTACAGGCTGAACTTCCTTCACTGGCTGAGTAACTTGTACTTCCCGCACCCTATGCTGCACAGAGGGCCTGGGATGACATTCTGCAACAGCAACTGCAGACCATGGACTGGAGTGAGTGATGCGGAGTGACTGAGCGACTACAGCATGCTGCAGCAGCGTGCACTTCACAAGCCAGGCAGAGAGCCACCACGCATACAAGCAAGGCATCATCTCCAGGGCTATACCTGTCTACTGCACGTGCCTATAAATGTATACGGAAGAGAAGAAATAAATAAAATGAATGGGTTCTTCTTTCAGAGGTTCTTCTTGGGCAAAAGGATTTAACACTGGTAATGCTCAGGAATGGTGTAAGTACATTCTTCCCATAAAGGTATAACATATTTTTTTTTTAGCCTTGACATTTCTTGAAACGTGGGACTATGGAAAAATAAAACTTCTTAGCTGCTGCAACAGCTCAGAAGTGATACAGAAGTGCTTAGAAGCAACACGAAATTACTTCAAGAAGTTCCTCAAGCACAGTGACAAAACACATAATGTCTCCCATCAGCTGACATGCCTTAATAACTATAGGAAGTAAGTTCGTGGTCTTCATCCATGCAGACAGGTACCAATGCATGGGAGCTACCATTACTTTTGAAATAGCCATAAGCATTGCTAATAGTCTTCTGCA
Source organism: Mycteria americana (assembly GCF_035582795.1). Lineage (NCBI taxonomy): Eukaryota > Metazoa > Chordata > Aves > Ciconiiformes > Ciconiidae > Mycteria > Mycteria americana. Next base: position 54,557,826 of record NC_134396.1, read on the forward strand.
AAGAAGTCCAGGCATGAATAAACTGATCTCCCCCTTCCCTCATTGAAGTAAGTGATTTAAAAGCCAGACAGGAAGTTGTGCAGTGAGCTGAACCTTTTGTTTCAGTATTTGGGATAAATGTAGTCTGTTGATAAAAGGTAGAATTCAAGAATGTCTCTTGCAGTTTCATGTAAACCCGTCAGCCCACTTCAGAGAGACTTCTAGAAACATGCCAACTGTTAACTTTTAACAAACTTTGCTCTACACACAATCTACATAGGCACACAAACAGTAAACCAGTTTTTCCTGTTCTGAGAGAAGTCACGGCTGAAAGTTGGGCATATAATTTTATATAACTGAGTTCCAAAATCCTAACTGAGAAGTGGGGTTTAGATGGCAGAGCAATTAGATGCATTTAAAAAGATAGCTCAGCACACAAGAAAACCATGAAATTCTTCACAGTCTGTGTATTTTAGCATCGATCAGTGCCAACCACATAGTTCAGTGCTCTTCCATAGCCATTTGAACATGACTTACTAAAATAAGTTAATTCACAGTTATTAAAACAGATGCGTGTAGCGCTGCATAGTTACAGAGTTCTCTCCAATTACAATTACAACTAGAATTTCCATTACACAGATGATGCTTTGCTAAGAGGGCATTTCTACTTTGTTTTTCTTCCCACCCCAACCTCCTGCCTATTTGTAGTTCTCAAATAAAATATTTTCAGGTTTGTTTTGGTTTTTCCCTAGCATGAGGTTAATACGGATTTTCCTCAGAGAATTTCTTGTACACAAATAAATTTCTCAAAATTTAAAAAAACACTGTGGAGGGAAAATAGGACTTTCACAGAACAACTCAATAATAAAAAGGTTTGAGAATCCCTGGACGATCTTAAACTGTTTTTCTTTCTTTTCTAAAACAGGGAGGTTCAAGGGGTTTTTTTTAAAAGACAGATTTAAGGAATCACTATTCGTTTTAGTGAAGAACAACAAAAGGACAGAGATATTATCTGGGCTTTAGCTGTGCTTAAAATACAAACAAAAAGCAAAGCAGACATTATTTTGCCTTTCTCCTACTTCAGTGCATTTGTTACCACATTTCACTATGGTGGGATTCTGTTCCTGCGATCACTGTGCCACAAAGGCACCTGAAGTCATTACTCACTCTGTTAATCACTAATATGGATAGGGAAGAAGGGCCAGAACCTTTTCACATTACAGTCTCATATTGCGCAGGGGGAAATAAATGATCCAAGTGTTGAAAGAGGATGAAGTATAAAATGCCCTCCTTATAAACTTAAAGGTAAAGCTGCCACTTGTTTCTAAACCTTAGCTACTCTTGCAGGCTACATTATCTGTGGTCCATTGTACTTTCGTAGCATTCGTTACTAATTATTTCCATTGTTTTCCAAAGCCTCTAGATATGAGAGTACTTAAATACAATTCTAAGTGTCAAATTTAAGCACTGTGGTTTCCCCGAGTTTAGCATCATTGCTTATGCAAGTCAGAAGAATAAAATTTGACCTTAAGAAACCAATTCAGTTAGAAGTACAGAATGTATTTATTTTCTACATGCTGCAGCAATGCAAAGAGCTTCTTCCTGTTTGTCTTCCAAATAAACAAGCTAAAGGAAAACGTTGCAATGGTAAAAACACGGAGGTAAAAATACCTGCATCTCCACTCCACACACTTACAGCACAGTTCTTGCCTGCTTTGCAGCCCAGGAATTCTGGTTTTATTTCTTCTACTGGGCAATGTAAAAACCGTTGTGCAGTTCAATACCCCTGCTTCAGTGACAAAAATTTTCACAGCTGTCCAGGAGGCAAGAAACTGACATTTCTTCCACAATTACGGAAGCTAATACATTGCATCAATTTCATTCAGGGAGAACTGAAAATAGATCCCCACGTTCTTGCAGGACAAGACTAAGACCCATGCCCACTACCTTTCAGAGTAAACACACCAAACTGATCTATAAAACTACAGCTACTATTAAACCACACTGCTCACACATGCAGAGCCCCAAGTTCCTGCCAGACAATAGTGCCATCACTTTTCACTACAACTAACAGGAACCCTTATTGTTACTAGCAATGTTTTCCTCTTTTTATTGTGTAGCCAAAAGTTGCTCCTTCAGTACAAATTAATAGCACACTTGGGATAGGAAGGTCTTTAGGAGACCATTACAGGATTTCGACACTATTTGTGTCATCACTGTGTGGTGCCTCTTTTACAAAAGGGCAGGGCAGCAGGTTGTGCAGTGTGCTTGCAAGACCGTAATGCTGGAGATTTTGTTTGTATATCCAGATAGAGGAAACACTTGCCTTTACTGGCTTTAAAAAGGTCAGTGTTTGATTTAATAAATTCCCTGCCAAGAAAGCAGACTCCATTCTCAAAGGTTTAACACTAGCATTCGCTGGGCGGCTGGGTGTCTCAGAGCATTGCTAGCAAGCTACAAAGACTTTTACATCTGTGGATTTCCCCAGTTTGAAACCAGCCCAATTCAGCCGTTTCTATACTTAGCAGTCTCTCTAAATACATGAGAGGCGAGTTTGGCAAGCCTCTGTTCCAGCTCTGCATTACAAACTCATCGCAACATCCTGTAAATTCAGAGGTTAAAAAACCATCTATGGGGAAATGCACATTTTAAAATAAAGTTAATAAACCTGTCTTCCTTGTCGCTGTAAAGCATACTGCAGTTCTGCTGCTTAAGTTACGCATGCCCAAACCTTTGCCCATACAAGCAGTCCTATTGACTAACTTCAGAGAAACGACTCATACAAGGTCAGTCATACACGTGCTTAGATATTTCCATGATTAGGCTAAAATGAGTAAATGTGAAGCAGACTGTCAAAATAATAATTTAAAACTCAAGTGCATAAACGCTGCATGCAACTGAATATGAAGTCGAAAGGAAAACCTTACACTCTCAAGGAAAATTGATTTAATAAATACTATAGCAATAATAACAATGATAATAACTACACTAATATACTACTTTCTAACTTCCCAAGGTCATTGTAACAACAAATTACAGTGAACAGAGACAGCATCTATGTATGGTTGGTATTTGTTCCTAAGTCCATTTAATGGAAGGGTCACAGAGTTTCCTTTTTTCCCAACTTTTCTGGGTAGATAAATTAAAGGAGATTATGGCCCTCAACCATGTATTCAAATTATGCACAGATGCTACCCTTTTGTCCCTGCCCTCACAAATCTTGAAAAGAAATAATTAATAAATAATGCATGCATTACATTTGCAGTATTGTATTCAGTCAGATCCATCTAAATACAGCAACAAAACTCAGAACCAAATATGTGTGCTGTTTCTATTTCCATTAATGTTTTTTTTCAAGTGTTATTTCCTCAGTAATACCTTGAGTCCTAAGAATGTTTCATCCAAAAAGGAAACAGTAAAAATCAAGATAGATTTTACCTATGAAAAATAACAATGCTCTGTATGTACTCAAATATCATTGCACTGATGCAATATTTTAACACTGCTCTCTATGCCACATCTGTTATGAGACCTGGCTCCTGGTTGTCCTACCAGTCAGGCTATCACCAGCATGCAAGATTGGGAACATAACAGAATTTGTGCTCCCTCTGTTGGCTACCTTGCTCTTTGGTAGGGAAAAACATCAGCCATTTCACATAAAAAGAAAAAAATCTTACTGGAAGGGAACACTATTTTAATTTTTTGGATAGGACGTCAAAAATTATTTCCTGTGCAGCAGAGAATCAATTTAGAAAGAGAGCACACACACAAGCAATTAAATGTCTGAACTCTGACTGGGACTTGACCAGGCCTTAAATTTTGCAAGCATAAAATCTGCTCTCAGAATTTTCTGTCTATAACAAATCAGTGACACATATTACTAAAATCATCAGGCTTAGGTATGCAAACAAGTATTGAGATGTCAAAGTACTGTCATATTGAAGCAGAAAAAACACTATCAAAAACTGTGCAGCTGCTTGTAAATGCCAAAGTCTCGCCACAAAAGCAGATTTGGAAAAATACTGGACTATATATGCATATTCATAGTATGTCATACCAAGAAACTTAAATCAAAGTTTCAAATTTGGATAGTAAGAAATCTCCTTTTAAAAGGCTTTAAAATAATTCCTACTTTATAGAAATTAATGCCAACAGCTATTTGCTTCAGTAACACAAATAAAACAATTATATTGCCTTAGTAATTATGAAGTCTCAAAGCGGTGATACTGGCTATAATATTGCTTCCACTTTCTAGATAGGTAATTAACTCGTATGATGTCAACAGTTCAGACCTCCTTACTCAGTAACACCATCAAGCAACTGGATGGCAAGTACAGCAGAAATGCAGGCGCATCTCCTGTCGAGAGCCTTTGCACGACGAGCTTCTGAACCCAGCAGAGCTCTGAGGCAGGGGAAAAGGAATAAAACAGGGAGATACTACAACGTAAACAGGGCTCTCCCACAAGGCCCCAGGTTGTTTAACAAAAACATATTAGGTAAAGACAAGGCTTAGCGAGCCACTGACTTATTAGTCAACACATGGGTGCGTGGCTGGCTGGAATTCCCAAATCAGATTGTCTGCCAGACAGTCAATTCCATTACTCAGCTCTGATAAAACCTGCAAAACCTTCAGACAGCTATACTCCCGCATCATCTGGCAGGGGGATCCAGCAAGCAGATCTGTGTGGTCCCAGGAGCAGGGGTCTATTTTCTCTTAGCTTTCTAGCTGTTTTTATTGTGGCTTATTTGAAGAGACAAAGGTCTCTTCTACCCACAATAAACTGAACTTCAGCCTGCAGAGCTGCGGCAGTTTACTGGTTGACAGCCTTGCCACAAAAACAAAGGTGCTGCTTGGAGTATTACTGTGACATTATATTTAAAGTGACTATCAACAGCTTAAAGCCTTTCTACCTCATTTTATCAGGCTCAGTCATCTTAACATATTTTGGCTGCTAAGTATTGTATAAATTGTAAGGAAACCGAGCTATAGGTTTTGCCTGCTGAGGTGTGTATGAAGCACTGCTGAGGAGTGGATATGAAATATGAACATGTATAGATACTACATATTTTTCTCTTGACAGCTGAGAAGTGAAGATACCCTGGTCTTTATATTGCAGACAAAATGTTACTAGATCCCAGCTAAGACTAATGGTTAGAAAAGTTTGTCCTAATTCTGTAAACTGCCAAGATGAAGATCATGCATGCCTTTGACACTCATCAAGTTAACACATTCCCTCACATTCCTTTTTTTTTTTAAGGAAAGAATAAAAAAAAAGGCACCATATTCTATTATATTCTGATTATTCCTACACGAATATTCCTCTGCCTCCAGCAGGCCTCGGAAAACAATAGCTGCATCATTTCTGCTCTGTGGGGCACATGCCTTGGATCGCTAGGGTAAAATCCTCCTATCCACTCACACTCTTTACGTACCAAAAGTGCTGAGAGATGTCTAAAGCAAACCTTGCAGTACGCGTTACTTTGGCAGAGGATATACCTCAAGAGCAATACAAAGCAGCTCTGTAACTTCTCTTTGAAAAGTATTCTGCCTGTGGCACTGAGGAACCTTACAGGAACCCAGGCTGAGGGCACGGAGTGAACATCAGTCTCACATGAAAAGAGTGGAAAATGATGGCAGAATGCTAGAAAAACCTCCAAACGCCAAAACTCTGGGACTAGTAAGACAAATAGCTTATAACTGCCCCTTATTTCTACTGACTGCTCACTCTGCGTTTTGCATGTGCATGTTTCTTGAAGAAACACAAGCACAGCATTAACATTAATACTGAGCATTTTAGACAACAGATACAGAAAGAAAACTCAAAGCCATCTAGCTGTCCACCCATGCTATATGTCATACAGAGTGGGGCTTATCTACAAAGATAAAAAAGATCTCGAAGAGTTCGCCAGCTAAGACAGTAGTCCATCAAATATGCAGAAACCTAGCATACCAATACCATGTATGAACCAATACCATTTTGAATCTGGGAAGCCATGATATTAACCAGTGAATACCCCCCTCCCAACAACTCCCTTCTTTTATTAAAGAAATGAAATAACATAGTAACATTATTTGCAAAAGGGAAAAAAATTAGGGGATTCAGAGGATATGAGAAGGTCAAATGTAGCTGTGTGGGGGTTCTGCTCCATAGAGTTTTAATAAACAGAATCAATGTGTTTGTTTCCAAAGACTTATGAAACCAAATGTGACTAAGTACTTACTTTCCTATATAACCATTGCTTAAAGGATATTTCAAAACAAAGGTAGAAACACAGTTCCAGTGCCATCTGGCCTTTTTGAAAACACATATACAGTAAATTCTTCAACTCCTTAGTGCAAAACCTAGTAATAATCTGTGGCGCTGCTGATCCATCTGTGACTAAATGCAGAGTGACTCTCTCAAGGATTTCATCAGCATGTACATTGAGTTAAGTAACGTAAAGAGTAGAAAGGATATTTTCTCTCAAAGCAGGGGAAATAAATCATTGAAAAGAAGTTTTTTTAAAACAACTCACTGCCTCGCTGAAGAGGGAGGCTTCCGTAGCGATCTCTGCAGTATAATGAGTGGAATTACTGAGAGAGAATGTCAGTCGCATTATAATTCAAATATAAACAGCAAAGATAGTTGCTAATAGAACTGGAAAGCCCCTTATCCTTTGGAAAATAAATTTATTTAGATTTGCAACTTCAAAATAGAAAAATCCGGAATGCTTTAAACTGAAATGCACATCTATATAGCTTACCTCATCATACATTTTGAAATTGACAAGATAAGTAGACTAGCTTTCAATATAATGTATTCAGATTGGTTCTAGCCACTAACCAATTATTGTGAAGTACTTTGAGACACAAAAAAATCTGAAAGATGCTATATAAAATTTACTTTAAATTCCTTAGGTTCCTACCACTGAGGTTTTAAGTTCCTTGCACTTAACTTTTTTTTAAAAAAAGATTTTTCTTACATTATGAAATGAATTACAGTACAAATTATCTATTCATAATATAGCACTGACATAAGAAATATTTGCATAATGGGCAATAGGAGAGAATCAGGTAGTCGGCTCACACACTGTATAAGTCCCTAAAATACAGGCCTGCTTTAGTACAGCAACATGGAGAAGTCTTACTGCTGAACAGCATTCCACTGAGTTTGAAGCACACCTGTGAAGACCTGGACTACCTCAGGATCTAGGTAACTACAAGAGGCAAACATACTTTTCTAAAGGCTAGAATAATTGACAGTTAACCAAAATATAATATAGAAATAAATATAACCGTACAAATGCAAGTAGTTGTAAAAGGGCATTTCAGTTTTAACTTCATTTAAAAAAAAAACCACAGCAATAAATCACCCCTCAGGCTATAAAAAATTACTTTGTCCCCTGACAGCTGTGCAGTGATTACATATCTGATACATTTTTCCTAACCACACTTAAAAAAAACAACAAAAAAAACCCCAAAAAACCAAACAAGCAACAACAACAAAAAAACCCTAAACAAATCTTTCAGAGTAAGTGAACCAAATTCTAAAGTTTAGACAAGGGGGTTTTGAAATAATAAACATTCTTCTTTTCCTGCCTTTGAGACCATGCTGGACTATTTCAGTAGCTATTTACACCTTTACTGCAGAGACAGCTTGACTTACGATATAGGTTCTCAATCCCTTTGAACTGGCATAGGTCCACACTGCTGCAAACAGATGTTTCTGCTGACACAAAGGAAGAGGTAATGAGAAAGGAGAAGACAGGGGAAGAGAAGATAGCCTTTTGCAGTAACAACACCACTTTGTAGTGAACATTTTGCTACAGAACTACTTTACCATGTACTCTACTCTGCCGGACTACAGCAAATTCTTGGTAAGATACTGCATGAACTGTTTAGCAAGTGACAATCTTCCAGATCCTTCTTTTCACAGGTATCCTAAAAGTCCAGATGCTGGATACTGCTCTGACATGTCAACAACATTTTTGATCTGTCAAGGATTCCTTCAGATTGCTGCAAATGGTACCACTACCATTGGTACCAGTACAATGGTACCATTGCTGCAATTGGTACCAGTTTCCAGATTTATTAGTCTACTTAGGGAGCAGGAATTACAGTTTGTCAGTGATCAAGATAGTATTTCATGCCTTTAGAGCACCATCAGGGTTTCCACATGGTTTTCTGAATACTATGGTTTCTCAACAAGAAGTGATAAGGAGGCTAATAAGAGCTTGCGATAATATGAGTGGTCCAAAATCATTCATGAATAGAAAGCAAGCATCAGCTGTCAACAGCCTTGAAGATGCATGCAGTGCAGAACTTGTTCTGGTGACAGGAGTATCTAATAGTAGTTGTTATCGTACTGCTAACTCCATCTCAGTCACTAACAACATCGGCCTTTCCCCACTTTGACTCATATATTCCTCCTTAAAATGATACTGCATTTGAATTTGGGGTAAAAATTCTGCACCTACAAAGGTGGTGGTTCAGAGCTGACCTGCTTTCAGAAATCTGTGTCTTTCAGTTAGTTCTGGACTACCTGCAAGGCATGCTTTTCTAGCATTTTCAGCATTTCTGACAACAGTGCTGCTCACTTTGTTATACAGGAGTTTCCACAAGCTATTTTCAGACAGAGATGAAAAAAGGATACACAGACAAATTTCTAAGTAACATCTGTGAGTAACAAACCACCAAGTCTCTGCAATTCTTCTATCTATTTCCTCCTTTTTCAAAACTTCCTAAAGGGCGCTTCTTGAATATCAAGTTATGAATATGATAGGGACAGTGAGTAATGTGAGCCAGCCATTTGTTTAACAGGGCTAACCCCAAGCCACTAGTGCTTGCACAAGCTGTTAAGCTCTGTCATTATACCAGAGCTTCCCAGAGGCCAAGTGCAGAAGGGTCATCTCTTTGAGAAACTGTATACCCTCTACTTCGTGTTTTACTCTCTGGGGTTAGCTGTAATGTGACCTTTGGCGTGACTTGAGGCTTGAGGTTGGAAAAGTACAGATGCTGCAGCAGATCTGAAGGGCAGCAGTGGTGTGAGAGCAGTTCCAAGGCAAAGCCACCGAGAAAGTCGACGATGGGACTAAATGATGCTGCAGAGGAGACATGTGTCGTCCCCCGCCCCCCCCTTCCTGCCGCAGGTTCTGTGTGCTTTCTATGTACAGAAAAGGAAAGAAAGAAGGAAAGTACACGATGCAGAAAACAAGCCTTATGAAGATTTAAGACAGAAAATAATACAAAGCCTGCAGTCCAAGAACTCAGGCTGCACACCAGAAATGACTTTCAATTTAGCTAGGATGTTCAGGTGATCAGAAAAAACAGAAAAAGTATGCACGCTTGATGCTTTGTATTTATTATAATCTTTATGTAAATGTCACGGTATCTTTTATTTTCTTTGCTAATACGATTTCTGGTCTTCCACACTGAAGTTTGTGTTTGTCAAAAGTACACTTTTTCTGTTAGACAAGATTTTTTAGCATCTCAGGGTAAATGTTTAAACAAAAGACTAGAGAAAACAGCATTCAATTGCAGTTTTTTGATGAGGCAAACACCACGCTTTTAACACACCATTTAAAAAGTTGTCCTTTAGCTACCATTTCAGTTCATGTTCAGCCCTGTTATCATAAACTATAAATATAATAATTACGTGTATGTTCTGACAGTGGCTGGTATGTGTCTGCTTTCATGCACGCACCTAAATAGAAACCGTTTCTGTTCCAAAGAATTTGTACTCCAAGAATCCCGTGAAACAAAGGGGCTCAAAAGTTCTCCATCTATCATCCCTTTATGTCCAAGGGCCTTGAGGGGAAGGGAGGGAAAGAACATCAGGCTCAGCATTACAAGCATGCCCCAAAGAAATATAGTAATTATTGTTGCCTGTACTCCTGACTTGGTTGTTGGGTGTTTTGGGTTTTCTTTCCCCGTCCTAAATTACAAGAAGAGAATGATTCAAAATCACCTCAGTTTCAGATAGGAAACATGAAAGAGAAAGACAAGACCAGAATGCGTAATGCTGGCCATTCACGGATACCTTTTAAGGAATTCTTATGCACAAATGAGTATGGAGAAAAAAGGTTAATTATAAATGACACTGTATAATACCTATCTAAGAATCCTGATGGTTGCAAAAGGAAAGGTTATTCCAAACTCTAATAAAACATTATGCCTGAATGTCCCTTTCTCACACGCCAAAGGGTACTGCTATTGTTCCCCAGCAAGGCAGACAGCTGGCACTGCGCTCTGAGCGCCAACCCGGCCGCAGCCAGCAGCTCATTTACGACCCCAGCATCAGTCAGTGAAAGCAGATCATTTAGCAGAAAACCTCCCAGGCTGGTCGTCTTCCCATCCCTCACTCCCCGCACATGGTAGCAGGCAGGTCTGGTCAGGCTGCACAATTCCCCAGCCTTCAAAAGCCCAACATTTTTCATGTTCGTTTGAGAGGTTCTTTCCCTCGGATTCAAAGCTGCTTTCATAAACGTGTTAGTGGGTGAGAGCTTTCTATTCTCGCGCTAGATGTGATTAATTTGTGGCACTCACGTGGCTAGTTCTGCACAGACAATGGGAATGGACTGGCTCACACCCCATCTACAAGCAATTTACGCCACAGAAGTTCAGACTTAAAGAAAAAAGGCTTTGAGAGTAGCAAGCTTCCTGCTTGTTATGGATGGTGCCGAGTGAACCACAATCAAATATTTCTGTGAAAAGAAGATAGAGCTATTACCATTAGCACCAATTATTATTAAAACAGACCTGATAGAGACAGAAGAGCATTTTTCTCATAGCTGCACAGATGACAACAAAACACATTAAAAAAGCAAAACCTGATTCTTACATTTTCTTTGGTTCATCCAGCAAACAATATGCACTAAGGATGCAGGGACATGAAACTCAAATAGAAATATCTGCTTTAAGTCAGATACTCAGACCTCCCTATTCCATTTACAATTACAGTTGCAGAAGTGAAAAGTTAATAAATAGCAAGAGGAATATTTGTTGTATTCTCTTCTCTCGGTATATTATTCTGGCTAAAGCCCTGAATGGCAGTCCTATCCAATTCTGTAATCAATCTTAGCTTACCTTTGATGGACTAAGTAAAAACTCAAAAGCATCTGCAATCATCTCCATCAAAGAATACTCAAACTTTCTTTATTTCAGTTTCCCTTCTGTACAGGCAAGTGTTGAAGATCACCTCTCAGCCCTCCTGAATAAGCTCACTTGTACCATACATCAGAAAGATGCACTGACAAAATTTATACATAGACACTTAGATATGAGAGTGCACTAGACTGAGATTTTATCTCCTATATGTACACATTTGCTGGCCTAACAAAACACATAAAGTGCATTATCAGATGCATATGGTAAACATGCACACATTCCATTCTGCATCAAAAAAGCAGCCCTCAGTGTTATTCACAAAACAGGGTTTTGCCATTCTTCTGAATGTCTAACATAAACTAATGACATTCTACACAGCAGTCGCAGAGCATGCCGCCTATCATTATTTGAAGTATTTCATTGTTTGCTGCCTCTCTGGTAGGGTTTAAGAGAAAATTAAAAGGTACAGAACAGGAAAGCAAAAAATAGACAAAGTTGAATGGAAGTCTACTTAACCATATACTGGCATGTGTTTAAAACTAACTGGGCCAAATTGCGAAGAAGGAGCCAGTGCAGTGAGCTGGTATTCTGAAAGGCAGTGTCAGTAAATGGAAGGTCCTCTTAATTTCTATCAATTAACCCAGTACCTTAAAGTCAGTAATTACATACAGAAGCATGCCCTGCACTGGCCTTGAATTTGTTTCATAGCCAATGCGTATAATTAGTCCTGATTAATATCCCACATTGCACATCAACAGTATCAGCAAACCCAAATGATCTACACTGCTGCTACCACAGGAAGCCTTAGCGGTCTGATTGGTGCCTTTATCAAAGCACTCTGCCCAAATGGGATCGAGGGGTGATTTGGCACCCACGCTGCCTGATTTATTAAGAGGGAAACTGCACTGCCTTCCACATAATCATCTTAATCCCTTGCATCAACTAATTAAAACACAGGGAAAGCTTTTACTTATGTGTGAGCAATTACAACAAGTTCCTGGTTGGTGTCCAAATGGATTCATGACATTAATTTGTGAACAATAAAACCTCATGTATTAGGGAATTTTAACAGGTGACTTTACATACAGTATATACATTTTCATTAATTGTGAGCACATTAGGGGAGCAATAGGCGTGAACCTTACCCAGACTTAATAGTGTTCACAAGACTGTTTCCAAAGGGAAACAATTAAAAATTAAAGAAATTTGCAACGATACACACAAAAACTGACAAAAAACCCACTGCAAGAGTAACTAATTGTCTGCAGCATGTAATTTCAACTGCTCCAACAGTATGTACACTTTGTTAACATTACCTTCTTGGATTAGATTTGTCTGTAAGTGAAACTGAGTGACTAATAGTAGAACTGGTAGCAGCTGTTATTGGGGATCATTCCCAGTTAAAGAGAAAGTGGTCTGTGCAAAAAGCTTCATCAAAAGCTGTGCAACCTGCTGTGTGGCTTCTGTTCTTCTGGTTTGCCTCAGTTAGAATGGGAAGCGCTCCAGCATCAGGGATGCGCATAATCTGACATGGGGGATAGTGCATGGGAACCCACTGGGTCGGTCATTCAAGCCAAGGCACTCAGTGATAAAGCAACACATTGTGGTTACAAGCTCGAAGAGCACAACCAGTGAACTTTTCACTGTGCAGATGGCTTGCTGTCTGGCTACAGCATAACACACCTAAAGCCAGTAAAAAGGATCTCTCTTTGACTTTTTTATTTTATTTTATTTTTTTAAGTGTTACTCGTGTTTTGGGGGGATGATGCTAAATTATGTCACTCGCTTTATGAACTGCAATGGGATAAATCTACACCTGCCAATTAAAATGTAACAGCAAACAAATCTATGTCAGCACTTTGCTGTCTGAATAAAATCGTACCACAACTAATAATCCATGTTCCCCTCCAGGCTACAAGAAAAAATTCAGTGCGATTCTCCTGCTAGAATTTCTAGCACGTTTCAAATGCAGGGGCAGTGAATGGTTCTCATACTGACAAGGGAGTGTACATACACCCTTGTATGTGGAGGAATACACAGCAGAGGAACAAGCTTCCCTTACTCCAGAGAAATGAAAGGCTTGACATATTTTAGCAACTACATAACATAACTTGGGAATATTACTGTCTGAAAAGTAACAGTTGTTCCCTAAAGATGATGTTTATTATTCATACACAGCAATTTCCCCACAGCCCAGCAGAATCTCTGTGAGAGCAGTACGACAGAGAGCCTGCCTACTGAAATGCATTTTGAAGAGACGCAGGGTAATAAATATTATAAAGAATGCACACTTCCCTGGCTTCTGTCAAAAGCAAAACAGTGTCACTGGGGTTGGGGGGGGGGGGGGGGGGGAGGGGTGGGAAATATGGGGGAAAAATCTGGAATTGCTTCAGTGCTGACTACTTTAGTAAGAGGAGATAAATTTAAATCGATTGTGTGAACTCCTCCTCTCTCTGCTGATCTGGTACCCTTCCCACATCTGTCTTTAATTGCCCAGGGCACCTCCTGCTGTCTTCCTCAACATGGGCACTCTACCTTGCCAGAGAGGTCCTTAACCTGATTGGCTGTATCCTGACCAACTGTGCCCCTGCAACATCTTACCAAGGGATAAAAGAAAAGAAAATGACTTGGTAAAATAACAAACCTTAAGCCACAATAACTTTTCCAGCCTCGGTTCCCTTCAAAGCCAACACAACCCAAGCTGGCACCAGCAAGCGGCTGGCAGCCCTGTGGCTCTGCACCCCGGCAGCAGAGCCATAGCCCTGAGAGAAACACACACGTTTCCTTCGCTGAAAACTAGGAAGTCAAGCAAATGCTGAAATTTTATAAGCAAATATTTATGAGGCGCAGTCATAAAACAATTTTACATCCTGCTAGTCAACACTAGGGCACATTATTTGGAGTTACTGTAATACAAACTAAGAGCTCTGTATAGCAACTGAATGTAAGAGTTTTGTATCTCTTTGTCTCGTTTCCATCACACTCCTATTCTTCATCCCACCTTCACACTTAATTCAACCCTCCCTTTTCACATTGTTTTGTGACTGGGGTTTGACAAAGGTATTTTGTAGCAACAATCTTCTGCACCACCAGAGCGGGGCCCCTTTTATCAACGCCCCTGTAGTACCTCAGGGTTTTGACAGAAAATCCTGTGTAACGCAGGCAGCGAGCTTGTCCGCCAGCACATTCCCACCATCATCAATTGGAAACGCTTACTTAAGAAAATCTGCCAATATGTTCCACTCGGCTCTGCCCGCTCCAACGGCAACACCGCTGCTGGAAATGAGCACTGGGCAACTTACTGCAAGGGCTGCTCCTGCCCAAGCACTGGGCAACTTACTGCAAGGGCTGCTCCTGCCCGCCCTGAAAGTTTCCCCTCTTTTAATGACCCTACTTCAGATGTGCTATCCCAGGGCAAAAAGAAAACCTCCTGTTCGACACCTGTGGGAAATCAACCTGCCCCGAGGTGAGGATGAGCTGGCTGCCCTGGGGACCTCTGCCCTGCGCCTGCTCCCATCGCTCTCCTCCAAACATCCCAAAGACAAGGGGGGGATCTATAAGTAAGTAGAGACATAATGGCTAAAACAAATCAGCAGTTGTAACAAACTTTAGTTTGTCTGGCCTTATTTTACTGTTCTACTTTAGATAAGACACTAATCACATGGGAAAGGGGAAAGGGAATAAGAAACTACTACCGAAAGCAAGTATGCTGTTCTCTCCCAAACACCTCTTACCTTCTAGCAAAATATTCTGGGTAGGAAGTTTCTGGCAATAAAACATTATGGTTTCCTTCTATTGGCCATTATTCTCAGCATGCACCATTAAAGTCTGTTTTCTGCAATAAGAAGTCTTCGAGGGTTTCACTGGTGCAATGTTTTAGCCTATCAAAAGGTCTAAAACAGAGTTCATGGTTTCTCTTTTATTTGGGGATGGGAGGGAAGCTGTGAAAAATTTCAGAAGAGAAAAAAAAAATCAATACATATCAACTTTGGTAACAGCAGCTGTTGGCAAGTGTTCCTTCTTTGAATAAAGCTGTCAATACAGCTATGAGCTTAAGGGCCAATTTCCAGAGAGAGTTACCTTCCCAGACAAAAAAATTAATGATTATAAACATTCTTTCTTTGTTTCTGCCCCATCCCCACACTCTGTTTTCCTGTGGTAATCGGCAGAGGCAAGCTGTCACTTTTATGTGCATGTTGTGAGCGCAAAGAAGGGGAGTGTGATGTGATGGCAACCCTACTCCCCCCAGCCTGCCTGCTCGTAAAACAAACAAACAAACAAACAAACAAAAAGCAACAACAAACACCATGCTAAATCCTTTGGGGGAAGGGAAAAAAAAAACCCTTAATTTGATTGATTGTGCTTAAGGCTGTGGGGGAGTTGTCCACAGATAACTACCACACTGGATCCTGGCATGCATCCAGAAATTCGAAGCACTAGAATTATATATGGTGGCATGTGTCAGGCCATCTCACTGCACCTAACAGTTGTCTCCAGCTTCATTTCAAGCTAATTAGCTGCAAAGTCACTTGAGAAAATTCTCCCCTTCATGGGGATTTCACATCAAGGGCTCTAAAAAACATCATCACCTATCAGAGAACTGAGGAACTGGGAAAGACTAGAAAATTCTGTACTAAACCAAGATGACCAACATTTATCAAAAATCAGCCAACACTATCAAGTATTAATAGGACAGAATCAAAATTTTAAGAAAAGGAAAAAAGAAATCAATACATTAGCTCTGGCCAATGACAAACCTCATGGGTTTAACTTGATATGCCATTAATATGAAAAGAATCTGACAGTTTACATAAGGGATGTGACCTAGTGCCAACAACCTCTGGCTTCTACATTTTCCAGATGGCAAGAGATTAGGCTAAAGTCTTTATTCTCATAAGAAGATTTTTTTCCTCCATGGAAAAACTATAAAGGACAATTCTGTTCCAAATTTCAAGTCTCCTTCACAAATGTCTACTCAATTCCAGGCCTTAACTAATGTCTATTAAAAGAAGTCTTTGGGCCTGAAGCTGTGAAGAAGAAAAAGAATTAAAAAAGAATAAAGAAAAGAAAGACTAAGGCAAACCTAAGTTTAATGCTTGCCTTTAAAAGATATATTGACAAAAGCAGTGGGGAGAGTTTGGACTATCATTAACTTAAAGGAAAACGTTGGCAAGTTTCAATTGTGGATGTGAACGCCTGCTTGAGTTTGATCTTGATGGGCTTAAGACAGGGAAAAAGTTAAGCCTACTTACATATTAAAAAATGCAGTTATGTTAAATTCAGTATGTACCGTTTTTCTCACTTTGATTTATACCCATCATTGACAGAGACTTTGAAGGACATTCCTGTTTAATATGGTAAAGAGCCGCAGCACAGGGCACTGTCTCTGCTTTGCAAATGTTAATATGAAAAATCGTCCCTTGACAAAGCATGACACTATTTCCCATTAATCCCTGAAATACAGCAAAGAGGGAAACTGGAGTCTTTCATTGCTTCTCATCCAGGGGAAGACATGGATGATTAATCAAAGTGGACCATAAGGTGAAAATATACTGTGTGAAACGTAACTCTTGCAGACAGAAATTCGTAACCGATTAATCAGATTAAACATTAAAAAAAAAAAATCAAAGCATATTCTTCAGTGCCCAAGGTATCAAAAAAGTCATCTGCAAGAGTTGTTCACTTCTCCCTCCAACCATCACAAAGTATTACCTCATTTCTTGCTTTACTGGCATCACCATAGTAACCTTTCCCCTGCAAGAAATATTCCCCAGGGGCCACCACCCCCTCCAGCACATGCCTTCAACACCTCATATGCTTTGCTGTATAAATTGACTCATCTCTGAAGACTCACAGTAAATTCAAGCGTTCAACGCACACTGGACCTCAGCCATTAAAGGATCATCTCCAAATGTAAGCTTCACAAGGCTATACACAGAACAGATTTTAAAGTGATCAACGTTTTGGCTCAGTCCAAGATGTGGAGAAACAGAGCAACTATTACCACGACATTGTTTCCTTAACTAACCCCCTCTTCCCCCCCACCTTTGGTAAGTCTTTTTACACATGATCGTCTTTCATTCTCAAACATATAAACTGGTAAAGATAAATTTATAGTACTTTCCACATAACAATTGTGTCACTCAGATTCACATGTTAGAACAGTCCTGCAATCATATAACTTTAGAATGTTATTTAAGGAAGTGAGCTAAGAGGATTACATCATAGTGCCAGGTTTTCCTTGACTGTCCAAAAACAAAAAAGAAGAAAAAAAAAGAAAAAAAATGGATAATATACCAGTGATCATTTTATAGACTTCTCTTTGGATGGAGTAAAAACTGCAGTTTTGTTTGTGAAATAACTTGGGGAACGGTCAAATACTAGAATTAGTAGTAGGGCTCAGGGATGTAAAAATATTTGCCATGAAGTGGTCTGTTACAAAAGACAGGAGGTTTTTTTCCAGGCAAAGTACTTTACCATTTTGTACCAATTCTGGAATCTTCTGTGATTATCAAATTAAAAAAAAAACAGAGGGGTTTGACACACTCCTAAACAGCATCTCTTTTCAGTCCCACCCTTGGCCAGTCTTGGGCTACATTGATCCCACCCAGCAGCTGCGGAGATTAAATCCTCCCAAACTCCACTCCCCACC
Organism: Mycteria americana; assembly: GCF_035582795.1. Lineage (NCBI taxonomy): Eukaryota > Metazoa > Chordata > Aves > Ciconiiformes > Ciconiidae > Mycteria > Mycteria americana. The sequence goes on from NC_134396.1 coordinate 54,575,543, forward strand.
TCCTCAATAGCAGAGGACTGCTCCGCACCAAGGAAGAGGGGTAAATTGGTTTCATGATAATTTAGAAACAAACTCTCCCAAATTCTTTGCCCACTTTGCCCACGCTGCTGCTCCAAGTGACAGTGCCTCTGCTACTCCCACCCCACGCACACCACCTCTGCTGCTTCTGCAATACAGCCTGGTATGGCCCCAGTAAGTCAGGGCAGGTTTGTACACCTTCACTGGTAGGATTTTGTTTTAAACACAGACTATTATGACCAAAGCATGAACATTTATTCCAAAACCACTGTGGCAGCAGTACCTTCTGTAAAGAGCATAAAAGTGGCAAAAAGCAACTAGGGGAGCAACCCCTTCAGCTTGCTGAGCTTTAGCTAAAAACGATCCATGAAGTTTTTGATATTTCTCAAATGCTCAAAGAGGATTTGATTTATTTAACGAATAAGAAAAGTTTAGAAGAAGGTTAATTAGGCACAGTAGAGGATGGAAGAAAGCCATACAGATCTAACTGCCTTTTAATGTTCAACTTACTTATGTCGGCGGCTTCTTTTTCTGCTTTCAACAACATACCATCTGCCCAGTATTTCTGAGTGCCCTTTGAAAAAACAAATTTCTTCAGATCCTCATAAAGACTCGGCTCCATCTCTGCTTAAGTGTGCTTTAAGCTCTTCCTGTTTTCCTTCTCATATATCCCTTAGTTGCTATACATCCACTTTTGTTTTCTCTTTAGTTACATTGTACTGCATTTCTACTCCATTCTCTAATTCATAATTGTTTATTTCACGCTTTCCAGGCATCCTCAGTAGAGAAGTGCAAAAACAGAAGAAAAGGAGAGTCTAAATTATTCCATGTCTGTAAGGAATTTTATAGGGAAAAAAGATCTGGTATTTGACTTCTATTGAGGGAGCACGAGATTCTAGAGATGAGTGGGACAGCTGGAAATGCCTTGGATATATTTTGCCTTCCAAAAGGCCAGTCTCTTTTAGCATTAAATTAGAAGGTTCTTTCTCAACAGGCAAAGCTATAGGTTTGTTTGTCAAAAAAACTAAACAAAAAACCAAACTAAAATTCTACAAAAACCAATGGTAGTATAGTACAGTCTAACAAAGGTACCCTGATAACTCAGTTTATCCCATTAATACATACGGTGATGCAAGATTCAAATATGATTCCTATGCAATCTAGACAGCAGCGCACACATTATCAATAATGACTAACTAAAAATAAGTAATATTAACAGTAGCAAACCTCAATTTTTCTTTGCCAGCTTGTAGTGCTCCTTTTAAAAAAAGCAGATTTACAAGTATCTAAAGCAAGTTTCTGTTATTTTTTGGAGGGGGGAAGCTGAGATTGAGGTGGGGCGAGGCATCTTTAAAGCCCTGGTAATAGATTGCAATAGGGATATGATTAAATATGTCCTTGTAATCTAGTATCCAGTAGCTGGGATAGCTGTGCATTGTACCTTGCAGATGTACAATTCTAGTCCCTTAATCAAAATGAGACTGAACAGATTCAAGAGCAACAGAAATTAAAGTACATTTGGCCACTGTTCTTGGTTTGTCCAATTCCTCTCTGTGCCAGTAGAAGACATTTTCCCCAGATGGTATGCTAAATTGTGTTCACAGATCAAAAAGACCACAGGCCAATCAAACAGGTTTTCACCTTTCATTGCCAGCACTTCTTTTCAGGTCACAAAACCTAAGCCAAAATCCTCACTTTCAAAGCAGCAAACAGCATTCTCATTTCTTGTGTCCTTCAGAGTTCATCTGAAGCCATCATTCATATTTGGTTATTGTTTTCTTGAGCAAATGAATCACAAATATATGAACAGTACTCCCCATGGATTCTGGCAAAGGGTTTGTTTGTGTATTTTTACATAGATGCTGCTTATACAGCAATCTTTTCAGTACAGGAAAAAAGCACATCTGCCTTTGTTTCAAGGATGGTGACCCCTATCTGTTAAACCCCCAAGAGATAATGTTGACAGAACCAGAGTTGCAATTTGTCTAGTAGCACTTGGAAATTAGAGCAGCTCTTTGCAACAGTGGGATGTTTCTACGATGCACCTAACATTCCAGATGGCCTGCATCCAAAATCCACTTGTCCAACACAGAACAAGAAAGAATATCATTACAAAATATAAAAAGAGATCAGCTTGGCCTCTCCCTACTTAGAAGAAATCTGGGCACCGTGTTTTGCCAAGTTTTGGAAAGGCAAAGATGATTTTATTTTATATTGCTGAGCTCCGCAAAGAGCTGCTTTTGTAGAGACCTAAAAAGAGAGATTAGTTGAGTGATCTTTAAAAGTAAAATGTGTCCCACAGTAGCTTCAGCCACAGAGCTCATCTTTGCTTTTCTGACAAATCCATATACCTTGCCAAAAGTTAAATTATATCATTGATGGGAATCACAGATCTTGTTTACCATCCAAAAGCTGAGAAAAATCTCATGCTGGAGCTTAAAACAACCTAAGGGCCCCATTTCAAACTTGCAGACTATGCTTTTCAATTGGGATTTTGGCTGGAGTGAAGGGTGGGGACAACCTCTTCTAACTGCAGATTTTAGGTATGCCTTTGATTGTTATTCTCTTTGAAAGCATTGTTCTCTTTGTACATACAAACACTTTGTTTTTAAAGGCAAAACAGACTGCACTACTCCATCCTGCTTAGCAGAAATCTGTGCTAAACATTTTGTGAAACTTTGGTCAGGCGAAAGACAATCTTCAACTTGGCAAGCAAATTGATTTTGCACTAGCAAGCACAAACCTGTACACACACTGGAGTAGAGTGCTTAGTACGCCAGCTTCACAGCTAATCCGAGGGGAAGCTAAGGTTCTCACTTCAATGGGTGAGCTGCCTGGCAGAAAGTAACGGGCAGCCCTCCTACCTTCAACGAAAACCAAAGCAAAATGTTTTGTTCAAGGTCAGCTCATTTTCAAGCCTTCTCTGTGCTCAAATGGCTCAGCTGCTCCCATGCATATCTTTGAAAGATCCCTGCAGTGAGCTGCAAAAGTCCTTCAAATCCTCACCAGACTAAAAGTGGAAACTCAGGATGAGGGGAAATTGAAAAGGAGCAACAGCAAGCCCCAGGAGGCTACTGGAGCACCAGCTGCACTCTACCTATCTGTTTTAAAAGACGTAGTTTGTGATCTCTTACATTGCACGTAAGACTGTATTAAGCCGTAATTCTGTCGCTGCTTTGTTCAATAATTTTATATGATGGTTGCTTTCACTCTTCCCTGCTTATAGCAACTGTAACTTGTGAGGAAAAGAATGTCTTACCAATTAAACAACACAGAATCCTCACTCTTAAAGTCTTTGTTAATAAATCTTTTGTGAGTTTAAAGTATACCATGGACTATATGGAACATAAAAACTGATCTTACATGCTCTGGACAAGGATTGCAGTAATATCTCAGTCCTGTCATAAAAACAACGTATTAGTCAGCTACATAATCACATTCTCAAAGCTGCGAGAAAGCATATTTAGCAACACAGACATCCACGCAACAGCTTCGGACAGCCACAGCAACCACAGTACTGCTTACTACTGAAGGTCCATGGTTTTAAAAATAAAAAATAATTTACCCATATAAATACCTTTCAAATGTATTAATCTCTGGGTCAACTTTGTACTGAAGTTCTATTCCCCAGCTGTTTTAAGTTCACAATGACATTCATTAAAAAAAAAAAAAAAAAAAAAAAAAAAATTTTAAATATTTAATCTGATTCTACTACTTTTTCTCTATTTTTTGAATGGTGTCAAGATCTTTAGTTTCAGAAATTTTATTGCCACCAAAATATCAGAATCTGTCTACTAATTGGCTTTGGGATGAAGGTATTTTCAAACAGTATAGCATTTTTTCCAAGATCAAAACACACTTTGGTGAGGTGAACAATTCATATCCCCACTCCTAAAGAAAACGAGTTATACGAAATAATTTACAGAAGACTCTGCATAGACACAGCAAAGCACATAGGAAGACAAGTCAAATTTTCCACTAGAGCCCTAGCAGTTTTTCCTTCTGCTTTTTAACTCCTTATAATCTATGGGCAACTAAAAGCATGATTTTGTGTGATTTTAGGCCATCAGAAGTATTCATAAAAGTATTCCCACAAAGACAAGAAACCCAGCGTCTGTTCAAAATCACAAGAAGTTAAAATGCTTCCAAATCTCATTCTTAACCAATATTTTAACTGAATCTCCATTTCAAATATTTTTTAATTCCTATTCTAAGTTGCCAACTGCCAAAAGCCAGGCTAGTACACCAAGGAAATATATTGATTTATATTTGCAACATTTTTCTAAACTTTCTTAGAAGTATTCAATATTGATACTACCAGAATCAAAGATCTAATTCTGTGCAAGACAGAGCCAATACTGCTGCTCTTATTATCCAAACTAATCTGTGCACACCCAAAGTAAAAAAAAAGAATTGATTCTCTGTGAAAGCATCGACAGCGTTTCTTCCATAGTTACAAACAGATGCTTAATGACTCCTTCCTTGCAAGTTTATAAAACTTACCAAGCAATTGCAGTAATGCCAGGTGCATAAGTACAGACCAAAATTAGCTACAGAAGAAAGCAAGCTGTTGTTACCAATTTTGCATAACACTAGAATAGCTAGAACAGGACTAGGCTCCTCTGAGCTCCTTTCAGAGACCTCAGTGATACCAGGCAACTTGAAAATAACCCTTCCAGCACAATGTTTTCCTACCTTTACCAATAGTCATGCTCAGGACTTAAATTAGACAGCTTGCTCCCCAGCTCAGTTCAAAGAGACTGTTTACCACTGAATTGGAAATTTTATTGCTTATGGTGCATGCACTCGATTCTAAAACGACAACAAGCTTAACTGCTCGAGAGATTCTGCTCTGAAAAAAATAATTCCTGTAAAATCACTGCTTCTTTGCTTCCGTATTACAACTGAGAATTACTTTACAGCCACAGTTTGCTTTATTAAAAAAGTATGAGAGACACAAAACAAAACAAAGCTCATAAACAGCCATCCAGTCATTTTAAACAACAGACAAGGAGAATTTTGGCTTTTTGGACAAACAGCTTAAATAACCTACAGTCAGGATTCCTTTTATGGTTTCAAAGAAGAGGAGTCCCCATGCTGTATCTACCCCACCGTAAGAAAGTAGCTGGGTACTTCCTGAGGTGCAGGATAATTATTTCATATTTTATATACCCCTAAAATACTTCAGTGGAGGAAAGGAGATGCAGAAAAGAGTTTATCATGCTCTTTTCACAGCTTTTCATTATTTGGGTAAACATATCACATCTTTAGAAAATAAAATGGAAACAACAGCTGAACCACAACTTTTCAGCTTGCCAAGATCTACAATGTGTGACAGAAGATTAAAATAAAATAGGGTTAGTAAAGCTGGAAGCTTATCCAAAATATTACAGCAGAAATGCTTCATTTCTTGGTTTGCATACATTTTTATAGGAGGAGAAAAAAAAAAAAAAGAAACTTTTCGGGATCATTTCCATTTGCAAAGGGGCAAAATGAAAGCTGAGGGGACTGAAAGTAACTGTTAAAAAGAATTCATCTTTCACAGAAATCTCTGCAGATTCAAATATGTGGATGCTATTGGCTGAACCTGAAATGTTGCCAATCAACATGCAGCTCCTCAGCAAAAAGAAGACTTCTTCCAGAAATGTTTCATCCCAAGAGAAACTCCCTCCACAGGACAGCCCTGGAGAAACTATGTACTAACAATCAGTAGGAAATGGAATCTGGAAACACACCACTTTGGATAGGAAGGATGACATTAGTCAGGTAATAAATCAACATAAGATCCCACTTAATATGAAACACATTTATGCTATCCTAAATTACATAGTTTAGGAGCAAGCTGATCCAGTAATACATTTTATACTTTTCAATGAGCTGCTGCAAGTTGGGACAACCACATAATTACTTCAAAACTCCTACAAAAAGCTTTGCCTCTTGCTAATCTTTTGTTCCTGAAGGCAAAACCCCAGCTATCACTCCCAACATGGAAATCACAATGAAATTTCTGTGGGTTTCTTTTTCTTCATCATTTCAGATGTGCAAGCCCTCAGCTTTTTATAGCTTCATTCTCAGATAATTTTAGCAGGCCATTTAAAAAACTTCACATCTGAGAGAAGTACTAAGACTGAGTAAGCTGTTTGTAAACGCCATAAAATAAGATTTCCAAGGTAAATTGCACTTTTTACTGTTTTCATGGATAAAGATAATTTGGAGGAGGAAAATATTCAGATACATTATATACTTGACAGACTAAAAAGGCCCTGTTAAACCAGCATCGCACATCAAATCTGCAGCAGAAACCCATTTAACCACACGGCATGTCCTGGACTATCATAATACAGGTGTAAAGGGTAAGACAAAAGTTAGTGACGACATGAGCTCCAGGCTGCTCAGCCAAGTTCTCAAGGGTAAATCTGCAATACATACAAGTTTTTATATAACTCACTGCTGCAAGTTGAGCAGCAGCTCCTGGGACCTCTCCCAAGAACCAAAAAGGTACACCTGCAGCCCAAACACAGCATTCCCAGTGAAAGGTTATTTACAGGATGGACTCCTAAGAAAAAAGATCTCTGCAGGTGCCCACATATCCCAGGCTTAAGGACTCTCTGCCAATGCAGCTGGTACAAATCGCTCAAAATACGTTATCCTACAAGGCCTTTTTTCTTTAAAATATATCTTCCTCAGCCTGGACACCAACATGCTTAAAAAAAAAAACCCAGGTTGGTCAAAAACAGGACAGCAAACAGAGGTAGCACCTGGAAGGAGCATCAGGAATAGAAACCTGTTGATTTGGACCTGCAATCTTGCAGATCAGGACAAGAGACCAGTCGGTGTTATGCTCTGCTCACCCTCGCAGGAGACCAGCTCTCCCTTCGGTTTTTTGTCCTGTTGTGTTGCCCTACCCTAAGGCACAAAAGGCTCATGAGACAGGAGAAGAAGATTTTGGAGTTGGGGGGACTGAGGAAGGGAAACAATCCCATGCAGATTTTTCTTTTTTTACAAGTGACGCTCAAGTTCTCCCCATATTCATACTTTCCTTATCCTGTTTTCACTGCGCTGACACTAATCCGCCTTGAAATTGGCTGATTCTGCCCAAGCCATGTTTACACGGAAGCAAGTTTCATCTGGTTGTCCTCATTCAGAGACCAGTTTCTGCTCTGTAGCAGGAGAGATTATTAAAAACCATATATTACAAGCACATGCTTTAAAGTGACTCAGCTTGGAAAGATAACTGTATTATATCAGCCTTCCACTCCCTAGGTCACAGAGAGGGAGAGGTAGCAGTAAAAATCTCAAATGGAAATTGCTTCCTAAATATATTATCCTCTATAAAAGCCATTTAGCAACTGCTAGTACCCACAAGACAAAGGAAAAAGATAAAAAGTACATGTGACAGGACAGAGTAGGGAGGGGTATGGAGGACTCATTTGCATTATCACACTGAACATTAACCACAAGAAGGAAAAAAACAAATGCTCCCTGTTTTGCACAAACATCAATTACATCCAGTAATTTCACTGATCGCTCTTGTGGAGCAGGTGCTTTGCCTCTACAGCAAAGCACAAATGCATATACCATTCTGGCTTTTATGGTGCAGGCAGTGTTTCATTTACCAGCTCTGCATCAGAATTCCCCTTCGTTTGGGGGAAAAGGGAAAAAATTTTTATTTTCTCCTACGATCAGCAACATGTGCAGTCTCACATGAGCCTTAAGCTAAACACAGTATCTAAACGTGCTAGCATATTTTATGGCAGAGAATACATGATAATTTTATATAAGCACACTTCAGTGCAACACAAACACACTTTTCCACCTAGGTTTTGGGTAACACTTTCCCGCTTTACAAGAACTTCAGCAGAAGGAAGGAGGGGCACTTCTTCCATTTGTTGGGCAAGGAGGTAAGTCCTTTGCTGCTATTTCCTCATTATTGTTCTAAAACATTTTCAACTCCTTGTTTATCCATTGCTTCAGCAACTGCTACTAATCAATCCCAAGAGAGCGGGATTTCATTCCAAATGCCACCAGTCACCTTTGTTGGGCGTCATCCCCACCACAAATCATCCAGTAAGTAAACTAAAAATGATGTTAGTCTTTTCCAGTTGCTAATTCCAAATTTTCTAGACCTATGAGCCAAGCCAGAAAAAAGAAGTGTTACTGGTTTGCTTTCCATCCATTCATCTTACACAAAAAAAGGACAGACGCCAGCCACACAAGAGGGAGTGTTAATCTACTCTTTCTTGTATGTTACATTTCAAATAAGATCTAAATTGCTATCATTTTCAGTTCCAAATAAAAGGTAACCAAATAAAAAAAAATATATATTTCTCTAGGGGTTCAACAGCTTTTCAGCCTCCTAAGCTATGGAGCTGATAATTCTATGCAAAAAAACCCATCTGTAGCTGCTACAGCAGCATCTTCAATTCAAAAAGAAATACAAAGCCATCAGCTGCCTACATACACATGCACTGAACACCTGTCCAGGCAGACTTGCTCAGTTCAGTAAAACAGGCAAAGCTAAAGCAGCTCCTCACCAAATTCTGGAATAACATCCACAAACTAGAGATGGAAGACACACAGCAAAATTCAGTCCTGAGAAAAACTGCAATTAAGGTGACGCAGAGATGCTGAGGTACTTCCTATTTATTCCCTGCCCCCAAAGAGATATTTCCTAACATTATTGCAATTCCAAGGGGTCCTTAAAGACAGCAAGAGACAATGGAGATGGGGTGAATGCAGCAACTTGCCAAGACATCAGCAACAGACACTTTTGACTAATCTGTAAATGGGATCCAAATATACTCTGTCCCTGAGGACAGAGAGGCAGATATTACCCACCCACAAAAGGCCTTAGGGAAAAAATATATTTGGCAATAACCACATATTTCATCAAGCTTAAAAAAATCATCAGACACAAACTGCAGATTGTTACCAATCCCTAAATATATATTTAAGCTTCACAAATGCAAACATAATTTGACCCTTCTCCTGGGATGTGTTTCTTCTTCGAAATCTTAAACTCTAAGGGCAACACTGAGAAGGATGGGATTCTTGAAGTGCTTGAAGAAATACATTAAAATGCCTGTTAGATAAAGGAAAATTATAGCTCAGTGTCAAATATCCATGTCCCAGGGCTCTCTTTGCAAGTGTGAGTACAATTTATGCCGCACAAACAAATCTACTGAGGAGATGCCCACAGCCCCTTTACCATTAGCAACAGACTCAAAAAAACCCCTATCACCAACAGCTGAAATTAAATGTGGTCTCATTTTTAGCTCCCATGATATATTGCTACTTTCCGAAATAGATGTCAGTATGTAAATTACACAGTTGTGCATGTTTTCCCAGCTACATCAAGAGTTAATTAAATGGCAACTCAGCTAAGATTATTTCTCCAGTAACTCAATACTTGAATGGACTGTCACTTCTAGTGTACACTGACTCAGTCTGCACACCACGTGCACACAGTTCATACTGGTTTTCAGTCCACAGACAGCAATGATGAGTATATCGCTGCCTGTCTCTGTCAAGAACATGGCAGGCAGCATGGTAGGGAACCAACTGAGATGTACGGTTGAGAGGAATCAAGTGTACATAATTTTCAACTGCAAAAAGAGTTATTAACAGTGATTAACAAACATTTAACCTGCTTGGCTCCAGAGCTCCCTGGCCATTCTCAAATAACACGAAGACAAAACCTCTGAAATAGATCCAAACAAGAACACAGGCAGGGGTTGAGCACTGTAATTCACCACTGCAGGCAGGCAAAAAATTACCACCTTTATAACAAGGGACTGACGACACTGACAGATGTCTCTGGCAAACCATGCTGGGACAGCTGAATACCAGCTGCCCGCCTGCCCCTCCATCACTGAGCGACCTCTCAGCCTTCTTCACCCACAGTCTTCAGTGCAGTTGCTCTCCTCAGCAGCTCAGACTAATGCACTGACCTGTGAAGGGGAAAGAGGCACATGTTCCCTTTTAGCACTGAGGTACAAAGCTGGTAACCTCTGGCAGAGGGTTAAGTGAACACATCACAGTGAACAGCCAGTAATTTTGAGTGAAGGGGGGACGTAAGCTATTAAAATTGACCAGAGAAGAATTGTTAGATCTCAACTCTCAGACCCCCAAATCTCTGATCTGCAGGAATTGCCTGATACTCATGCCGAAGATCATATGTCATGTTGCACGTTCATTCAGATCAACCTAGGAGCACAGCATATTGCACAGGTCTGCAGACTGTGAGGGGAAAGAGAAGCCGGGGCAGAAAAAAGTCAACCACCCACTGGATGAGGTGAGGAATCACCCACAAGGCAAGATGAGGAATCGATTTCTAAAAGCTGATTTCAGACAGTGACCATACTATTTAGCTATCAGTGGAACAACCAGGTATTCCTTAAAGAAAGGGATTATGTCAAGCAAGCAATTCAGAGATGTCTTTATTTTTTTTCTTCTTGTAAACATACTATCACTTAAAAGATAACCAGTGTAAGCCTAGATCAGAAGGAACTGATGGCTAGGAAGCAGATGAAAGTAAGCTTTACCTTCAGGTACTTGCTACGGACTAAGTGAGAACACAGGCAAGGAAAGCAGAGAAAGGTAAGAAAAGGTATGTACGTGTAGGGTGAGAGAGAAGGAAAATTTAACCTTGTACCAAACACTGCAATGTGATTACCTTGTAGCTGCAGGTCTTGTACCTGCAGTGACACACACATTAAAATCAGATCCCCATTGCCCTTCGCAATGGAAAAATAAATCATCACTCAACCCTCACATAGTATTCATCTTGGTCTATCATGCTTTCTTTTCAGATTTCTTGAGACAGAAAGCTAAGGCTGCCTGTTCATGCCAAATCCACTCTCAGCTAAAAGCCAGTATATATTCTTAGGCATTCAATTTATAATAGTGAGCAACAAGATACTGAGCACTACAGGTTTAGAGGAAGCCAGAATATTAAAAAGATTTTCATCCAAGAGCTATGGATATTTGGGCATTTTGTGTTTGGAAGCTCTAGTCTGTATGAGTTTTACTGAAATACAGACATACTTCTCTTGGCAGGGTGGCATGTTTCTGCTGTAAGACAACTGAAAAGCATTTGCAGGACTTGCCCCACGTGACCAGCTTCCCTATCACTGATGGCAAAACATACACTGAATGAGGCATAATAGAGGAACTTGGCTTTAAAATTGTTGTTAAAGTTCTCTTACACAGTTGGGTGATTTTATGAATATGGTAATAACTATAACCTTTAGAATTCAAGACAGGAACAGCAGATGGAACCTAATTAAGAGAGAAAAATTATTAATTCATCTTCATAAGGAGTGGGAAAGGCAACAACTCTTTTCAAAGGGAGGTCCTCTGTGTCATTTAATAAATGCAGAAACAACTAACTAGACCAAGGACTCATTGAGAAATAGATACACCTCACAAAGGAGGCCAAGATCTATCACTTGCAGCTTAAGACACTGAACAGACAAGAAACAAGAATAACAGCGAAAAGTGGCAGTTTCTTTCACCATACATGACTGCTGTGGTCTGACTGCATCCTCAGCTTTAGCATACACAAAAAGACCGTGCAGAAAATTATATTTCTTCCAAGCTGTTTCAGTTACCTTCACTTCAACTTCATGAAAATCTCTGAAGAACTTGCATTACTCTGTCCTTTTAACAAATACAGCAAGGCAGTAGACACATATCTTCATCGCTGGACCGACTTCCCCTCATACAGCTGAGAATACAAGACAGAGTAGGAGGCAGGAGGAGGCTTTTTAGGAACTTAGGGAGGAGTGCCATTTTTGTTCTTTCTGCTGGAGGGAAGAGGGGAAGTAGACCGGGGGGTGCATAAATACCATCTTAGAAAAATCTGAAGAACAAATCCAAAGCAAAGATCTCAGCAAATACTCTGTTTTCTTATTAAGCTTCTGCCATGTCAAGAATGGAACCCAGACTATGTTTTATTTGTAAAAATGTTAAGATAGTTCAAGGGGAAAAAACAAATAACAGAGCAAAAGATCTCATTCCCATCTAAGTGCCTCATTTTCTCAAAAATCAGCCGGCAGTATTTGTACCTGATCCTCTTCTCTCTTCCCACGCTTTACCACAGAAATCAGTAAATATGCAGAGATGCAGCAGATCTATTACTCTTATTCCAGCAGTGCTGGATTTACTTCTAAGGCAACTCAAGAGAAGGTAATGATGCAGCTGAAGTAAAAGCATGTAAAAACAGGTGAGAGATGACAGCCACACAAGTCCCTCTTCCATTCCAGGCAATGCTTTTCTAATTGCTGTTTCACCAAGGGGGGGCAGGGGGGGACAGAGAAGGAGAGAGAGAGTAAAAACAGTGAAGCTAAATACATACACACACAAACCACGCAGCTTCTGCTTCTGTTTACGCAGTCCTTATCCAGGCCCATTAAACAGCATTAGCTGAGATGAAAGGAATGTTTTGCAGGAGACAAGCATGTGTTACTATATCCAGTTGGGCAAACAGTGGTGCCAGCGATAAAAATCCCATAAACTGTGCATCATTGATACTTATTTCATCAACACCTACCCCTGTCACAGTAGCATAAATATACACCACCCCTTCACAGTAGCATAAATATACACATTTGCGTACACACATTTTGTCGCATGTGGTGCGTGCGCTGTTTTCTCTCTCTCTGGCACAAAGTAGTCATTAATGTCTGCCTCCTTATTTCTACTCCAGCTCCCAACTGCTGCAGAGGACACCTCTCCTCCCTCCCAGCCCCCTCGCCAGTTCTGGCCCCCTCCCTCTCACTCACATTTCCTTTAGCTCTTCAGCAAAAACTATAACTAGGGAAATTAACGTATAGTTCACAACATAACTTTTCATTTAGACATAAACCTCCAACAGAAATACTTCTTCAACTAGCCATCTGATTACTGGAAGTTTTTTCTAACTCCTGTTTTCTGGGTTTTTTTTTCCCCAGAACTGAGCTTTTCTTGGTGTATGTGCTGATAGGCTCACTGAAGCAGTATGCCGTATCCTCTCTCCACAGCACAAAACCAAATCAGAGCACACATAGACACTCAATTTGCCGTATCCTCTCTCCACAGCACAAAACCAAATCAGAGCACACACAGACACTCAATTTTGACAATAAAATGGCAGAAATGAAACACAGTCCAGCACTTAGGTTAAGTGAAATGATAAAATGAAACCAAAACCTCAGGGAGAGCAACTCTGGCCCTAAAGCTCCCTTGTTCCTTGTCCACGAGATACACATCAGGCATAATAAGATCCATTTCAATAAATGTTAAGCAAGAAATTTTCTATGGGATAAGGAGACATATATATACTCTATTTTTACAACTGCTAAAGCGGTAGAAAACTGGAGATTTCTGTGTTTCTGATACGGTGTGGACTGAGTTCATGCCTCAACAGAATTTTAAAAATAAGAATAATCAGAATGTGTGTATATACACACTGTTTCCTAGTATGAAACTGCACAGGGACTGCTCTTTTATCACATAATTTTGGGAAGAGGAAAGTAAGTAACCCTACTACTGTACTCTACCAAATCCCCACTGCTGTACTTTACCAAAACGAACACTGAGACCGTTGCAAAATATTGGGAGGGCAGGGAGGAATTTGAGGTATTTTTACTTAGATAAAAATTTTCACAGATAGATGTCATGGCAACATGGTAACAGAAATACTCACAGCAAATGCTATGAGATGCGTTATTTTACCAGTGACTCCAAATAGAAAAAGCTCAAATTCCTTGTTTAAAAAAGTAGAGTAAAATTAAAAATTGGTACTGTTAATAGTGAGCTGCATACAGATAGCACACCTACTGTCTTATATTGAACTATAGTTCAATACTTCAGCTACCTCCACCCCAGAAGACACCTGTATTTGCCCCTAAGCTCAGCCTCCCACTGGCATCCCAGCAGCAGTCATCACATGCACAGACCTCTATGTTTCTCCGACATTTCACAAGGCAGCCATGCAATTTCATGAAAAAACACATATGAGGCACCTTATGCCACCTACAGGCTCTACTGCTTTCTTTCTCTGAAATTCAGTGTTCATTTAATCTTGCCTCCATCTATCTGTTCACAGCCTTGGCTGCAGCCAAGCTCCAACCCTCCCTCCAAAAGTCTTCCCAGGACATGTCCTGATTCCAAGCTCCCTCTAACCTGCCTGTTCCCTCGCACAAGGCCTGACTGATCTCAGGGTCCATTTCTGCCATATGTTTCTCTCCTCACTTTCAGCAGATCTACCTTTTCCTGGCAAACACATCCAAAGCCCCTGCTAGACCTCACTACATTGCTTTCCTACAGGACTACTACAAGGACTTGAGCTTACTTTACCCTTCAGGAGCCTGAGTCTCCCTTGGCTCCCACTTCTCCCTGAAGTTCAGATGCAGCCAACAGGACTATTTTCTTGAGAAAGAATTAAGTGTTCAAAGCCAATTGCATTATTCTCTATCATTAGAGAATGACTTCGGTATCAGTTATTTCAACATAATGGAAAGTGATGAAAGCAAAACTAAGAAACACAGCTTACTTTCTTCTAATGGATCACTTTTTTTGAGAAATGGAAGAACCTGCAGAATACTGTACTAAGCCCCGAGAGCTGCATTACACAAATGCACCATATATCATTATAGCAGGAATCATCGTTCTGAAAATCATTCTCTTATAAACTGTAGACAAGATGGAAAAAATCTTAGCTAGTCCTCCTTCCCCTTCTCCATTCAACCCTTATCTCCCCCCCCCCCAAAAAAAAAACTCTCAAGCCCCCAAAGCTAGGAAATGACAGGAAGAGTCTATGTAGGCATACCTCCAAATTTCAGTGGAAGCAGAGCTTCAATAATATAGTGATAGGTTTTTGCAAACAGACCTAGATAGCTGGTAAGATAGGTTTTACTCTAATACTGTAAGGCAGAGCCAATAATGACCTCCAGGCAACTAGCTGCAATGCCATTTATTTAGGAGACCTCAATATAAAATGTATTATTTCGGCATCAATTCTTGTTTTGGGTTGGGGTTTTTTTGGAGGAAATGCCATGGGAATCCTTTAGATCCTTCCTGAACATAGACTAGAGAAGTTTTCAAGTGACATGATAAATGACTTTGTTGAGTTTTGCAGGCATGATAAGCAATTGGTACTTAGAACAGATTAACCTAACTGGACAGGCAGGAGAAAGCTGCTCTGACATACTCTATACATCTCTAAGAGAAAGGTGGGTTATCTCCCCTGCTCCTAGACACTCCTTTATGTAAGATGAAAGATACATTCAGGCTTTGTAGGAAACCTCATCTTAAAAATCAGCAAACAAATGCAGCATCACCATATTTGGCAGCTGCAATATTTGCAAACACCAACAGGTCCCTGACACACAACAAGACCCCAAACGGGTCTTGAGATCTCATGAATTACTAGTAAAGTGTTGTGATTTTTCCCTTGTGTCATGCACCCCAGGTATTTTTAATCTAAAAGGCTTTTAACACGAAGAGGTTTGTATGCATATTAACAAAACCAAATCAGCAGTCCCAAAATTTATCTCCTGACCACACTGTCTTAAGCAGACTTGACCTGGAAATATTTTTCTGGTCCACACAGGCATCAGGTTTCAGTCCCATTTTCCCTTCTTACCTTCAAAATAATATGCCCTCTTCTTCCTGTCTGAGACACCTGAAAGCTGATGGTCCATTGACAGCTGTCTGAATTGGTTTATTCTTTGTTAACTGTTTACTTTGGATCAAATGAAAGCAAAAAGGAAATGGAAAACAGCCCCACTGGGAGAAGACTCATATGGGACAAATTAGGAGCCACTGTAAGATT
This sequence comes from Mycteria americana, assembly GCF_035582795.1. Lineage (NCBI taxonomy): Eukaryota > Metazoa > Chordata > Aves > Ciconiiformes > Ciconiidae > Mycteria > Mycteria americana. Next base: position 54,591,378 of record NC_134396.1, read on the forward strand.
TAAAAGGCTGGCCGAAAACATGACTGACTGGAGGCAGCTGTCAGGATGTGGTTTTTCTGTTTATATTCTTCTCCTTCCCTCCCTTAACCCCCTTATGGATATTATGAGAGAAAGTAAGCATGAGTATGTGTGTATGCACAAGCAAGAGCAAGTGAGCAAGCATGCAACACTGACCCCTCTTCTCCATACAGAAGGCATGAGAATATAATGTAATCTGTATGAGAGAGGCAGCGTGGTCATAGACATAAAAACAACTGGTAGAGCACTTATTTAAGGAAAAAATAACTGTTTTCTTATCCAAGTATCATAACATGCTGTAAAATTGCAGTCTTAGAACATCAGTTCTAATTATTAAGTAAGCTGCAATCTGGAACTGGAGACCTAATGCTCCACTTTGGTTTTGTGAATGGCAGTCCTGTTGCTGGATCACACTCTCCTTGTACTCCCTCGTCCACCTCCCTCTCTAAATACTGAAACACCAACTGTTAACAAGGCATATCGCCTTGTTGGTGTTTCTTACTCAGAAAAAAAAAAGAACCTCAGTAGTTTGAGTTTTAGCTCTAACAGACAGTAAGTAATGCATACATGGTACCAAAAATACAAAAGATAAAAAAGAAAATTTCATCCCCTGGAGGGAATTGTTCCCTTTCACATCTTCTCATGCCTACCTCCCCACTTACTACTGTAATACTCCACATAATGCACTCAGGGAGAACAAGTTCAATAGCTATTGTTAACTAATAGCTAAATCAGTACTCCTGGGGATATCAGCCCCCCATCCCTTACCACAATCTTCACCTTCATGTCATATCAGCTCAGGTCATTTTAGGGTGGGATGAACACCAAAGTCGAAGATAATAGACGAGGAGACAGAAGGAATGAATGAATGGGACACAGCATAGGCTGCTTGTTCCAAACCACTGAACAGCTGACAATCCCCAGTTCCTCCAAAGATAGTTCTGCCTCTTCCCATTTTTATTCTCTACCTTTCCTCTGCCTCTTGTTTCTCCCTCCATGCTTATTCCACCTATGAAGCCATAAGTGAAATGACAAATAATCTGGATTTCGAACTTCCAGGCAAATCAGAATTGCATAGAAACTAAACTATACAAGAGCCAAAGAAGTCCCCTTCACTCTTTCTGTTCCTCTTAAGAAGGAATACATCAGAAAAGCTGATCTCACTCGATGGGTGATCAACATATTTAGAGGTAAAAGAGCATAAAAAGTTTTAAGTGCAATCACAGAAAAACAAAACACAAGTGCCTGGCCAAAGCTGACAGATGCAATCAAGAATTATTTTCCTTTAACTGTTCAAACGGTTTGACTTTCCCAGCTGGGTGAATGAATCAGAGATAGCTTAGTAGCAGGCATGTGCCTTTCACAGTCCACATCTTCTGTGTAATTATGTGCTTTGGTCCTAGTTTGCCAGTGTATTATTGCATTAAATGCCTCAACAGGTGATGCTAACAAAGACAATACTGTAACAATATGCCTTTCTGCAGTTTAGTAGTCACCTAAAAGTAGGCTCTCAGTTTGCTGTGAGCACGTCCACAAGTCATATGAAAAAAAAAAAGATAAGGTTTTGTCCTTCAGTGACACTGGCAAAAAGTTCTAAATCCAGTATACCCAACAGCAAGCTATCTGGGACCCCAAAGAGCAGCTGCTCCTCTGTTCATTACTGCCTGTGATTAAATGTATTCTCATTTCTTTTGAAACAAGTGATCATGCCTTTCAGTTCAGTCCTCAAAACCAAAATTTTTAAGTAAAAAAAACAGAAGACAAAAAGCATCTAGTTTATGAAGGGTGAAAAAGGAAGGTTAAAGATTTGTTTCTGAATGTTTTGCTTTCATGTCCTTTGCAATAAACAACAGAAAACATATCCAGAGCTACTGATTGCATTTTATTCACCTAGCTTCTGATTTCTTGAGAAAGTTAACTAACTCACGATCCCACCATAACACCCTTAATGACCTTAGGCAAGAAAGGTATTTCTCGTTGCTAAGAACACGCATAACAGAAAAGACTGTTTTCCACACCAAATTATGGGTTCGTCTTGCAGTAACTACCATTCCTACTGTTATTTTTATGATGCAGGAGTAATTCTAAAAGATCTAAATGTGGTTTTTGAACTACTAGTCTAAGGTGACGCCTAATAACTTCTGGGCAAAGGGACCAGCATTTTCTACACACTCATACCGGAAAACACTATGCCCTCTCAGTCTTTTTAGTACACGTATTTATATGAACCCATTCACCATCATAGGGTGCAATATTCAAAAAACACTCTGCCACACATTTAATTAAGACTTGATTGACAGAGTCCAAAAAACCAGGATGAGAGCTAAGCCACTGAGCTATCTCTATCAGCCTCAAGGAAATTTAAAAAAAAAAAACAAACCCAAAAAAAACCCCCAAAAACCCCTCACACAACAAAACAAAACAACAAAAACCCCAGAGTTGTCTTAGCACTGTTGTCATATGTATTTATGCTCCCAGATGTTCACAGGCAGCTGAGGCTGTAGAGGCTGAAACCTGGAAAGACCTTGTCTTGTGACAAAGCAAATTTGAATTTTTCTAGACAGCTATGCCCATTTGTTGTTACATTAAAGGCATCAATTATTCCTTGTCTGCATGAGATTAATCAAAAAGAAAGCAAGATTAGCTAGCGTCACTGAAAGAAGTTGCAAGGGAGTGAGAGAAACAAAAATTTTTCATGTGCATATGAATGGCCTTTAAATGGCAGTAACCTAGAGCAGGCTCGACCTACTAAGCATTTCCTGCATTGCTTCCCTGCCTGAAAAGGACCAAAGCAGACTGACTGGCAGGACTGAGAGTTTCCACAATCCTTACTCCTGTATTCCTCAGATTCTTTGCTGGTTGGAAGGGAAGGGAGAAATGTAGGAAGGGGAAAGAGAAGATGGGCAAGAATAAGACAAAAAATCCTAAATAAATAACTCAAAAAATGGCGCAGGAAAGAGCAGCAGAGCAGGCAAAGCAGACGTTAGCAGTACCCCTTCTTCACTGAACAAAGTATCCAGTGCGTTTGCCACTGTGGTTGGCAAACACTGCTCACTGTCTGGCAAGTTACATCTACAGTACAGATGCAGTGGATCAGACACTTAAAATTAAACAGCTAACACCCAGTTTTTTATTACCTAAATGTCATTCAGTAAATCTGTCCGGCTGCTCACCAAAAGGTAATCTGGCAAGAGCCCAAGGCTCGAGAATCAAAAATGGCTTGTTCCATGCAGACTGTGCCCAAGCACACTCGCTCCCTCCTGAACAAGTAGACTTCTCCTCGTGAGGGAGATTTCCGACCCATGGCCGAGCCGTCCCACGCGCTGCGCAGCACCAGGCTCATTCTGGCATGCACCTCGGCATGCACCCCTTGACCCCTAATGCCTTTCAGTCCCAGGTTCCGAAATGTGACTCTCAACGCCACTCTTACCCAGACAAGCTCCCAAATATGGTGCTGACGGTTAAATTCACATCTACATGGTTAATTCAGAAGCACATTGCTTTATTTAAAATCCGTTTCTTTCCATAGTGATCAATCAACACAGTGCCACAGTATGGGAGGAGAGTAGCGCATCAATCCCTACCCCAGGCAAAAGCTGTTAGGATGTGTCTACTGACTGCATAGTGTGAGTGGGAAGAAGAAAAAAAAAGAAAAGCCAACCCTGCTTGTGAGTGAAATAAAGCTGCAATGTTTTGCTTTACTGCCGTGCTGTGGAAAACACAGTACAGCATCCAAGCCAGATTTCTTTTTCCACAGCGTGGCAGTAAAGAGAAGCAGCACAACTGCAATCCACCTTGGGATGCAGAATGACCGAAGAAGGGCAACGACTGGACTACTTTACTACTACTCAAACAACAAAGACACAGTTTAGAAAGGAAACTGATCATGTCACTTACTGGAGAGAAGAGAAGTTAAGGCCTGCTAATTTAAGGCAAGGATCCCCATCTTCTTCCAGAGGATGCAGCTCTTCCTCCTTACCGTCTGTCTGTTTCTGGTTTTGGCTCTGACCAAAACACTCACTCCACTGAAAATGCAGACTGCAGACCTATGCACAATAGCATCTGGAGACAAATCATTGCAAAACCAAGTACCTTTCTTTGTTTGGTGTTAATCTAAAATAGTTATTAAAACAGTTTTGGCTAAAACCTTTCTCCTCCACAGCAGATCCTTCAAGCACTTCGTATATACATTACAGACAGGCCTGCCTCTTTGGTAGTTTCTGTGGACTCAGCCCTGTGACAACAACTCATGGTGTTCAACACAGCATCTACTAGCCTGAGTCCTCTTGTTCACCGCATGGGATGCCAGCAGCCTTGCTCATATTGTTTTCAGGATTGGGACAGGGCTCCAAGTCTGCATACAAAAAACTATTATTCTTAAACAGTCATTATTTATCATTGAGAATACTTACTTAATTCACACAATTTCCATTAATAAAGCTCTCCTATAGATTAAAGAAATAATAATCCTAACAATTAAAATTAATTGCCTTTTGTGCCAGTGAGGACTGCCCTACTTCCCTCTTCCTGGGGCTCTGACTCCTTTGATCTGTCCATCTCTGTTACAAACATGAGCTGCAGGAGTGGCAGGTTCAAGTAGGAATGAAGCAAATAATTCCTGAGTGGAATGAAGCCGAAACTGGCAAGCAGCCGAGATGCCAGCCTGAACTGTTCAGAAAAAATAACAGTAATAACAATAACAATTTTCGTAGTTACCACTCCAAATAATCCCAACAAAAAGTGTGGCTGGGAGATTCAGCATCATGCTGGCAAAACAGCTTTCTGTCAGCATACAGTCAACCACAGCTAATCTTGAACAATCACAAGAAATATTATTTTTTTTAAAAAGTGTTTTTATTTATTCCTTTTGCATGTAACTTCCTAGACAACAAAATATTTGCATGTGAAACTAGCCTGTCCTCTACTTTTCCCTTATTTCCACACTCAACAGCTAATTAAAAAAAGATGACCAACTTGAACATCTTGGTTGTTTAGATTACAGTATCAAATCCAATTTATTATTGCCAAAAGAAAAAAAGAAAGTGAAAAAACATGAATAAGAGCAAAATAGCAAATAAAAAAAATGAATGTGACCAGTAAGGACAGTGAGAGTTATGGACAGGTAACGCCCAAAACGATGGCAACATAAAGGACCTAAACCCCCTTCTGTTCAAAACTCATGCTTAAATTATACTCTCTCTTTTATTTCTAGGCTTAAATAGACAGATTGATAAGGGTACGAAACACCACACAGCACTGTAATTTTTTATAGAGGGAAACAACATGCTTAGACAATTTTTGCTTGGGGAAAAAATTCTAGCACTTTGTGCCAACTATAAAGACTTTCAGAGGGTTTTTTTTGTTTCATTACAATACTGTTATTACAGTCTCCCATTTCTGAATATACAAAGACAATGTAATATACAGAGAATTTCTGGTGAGCACAATAGTTTTAGGAAGTATGACCTATTTTTTCTTTTAGGTTCAGAGGTTACAATACCCATTTCAGACAGGCTAGTAAACACTGCCTCATTGGTATTTCCATATTTTCCAATAAATGAGGCTTTGAAAGCCTAAACAGTGTAACAAATGCATGAACTGGCTTTGCTATTCAAAGACAGGCTTTGTAACTAAGTCATACTAACAAATCAAGATATAAAGCAAAACAACCCCTTAAACTGCTGAGCTATTACCTTTTACATCTTACCACGAAAAAATGCCGAACCACTCTCTTTCCTCATTGCTTCACGGGTGCTTCTTTCCCAGTGTTTTGGCTTTTACTTTACTGAGACTCGGACAGAGGATAAAAAACATGGATGGCTGCAGGAGACCTACGCTCTTAGTGAGAGTTTCACAAAAAAGGCTAGCCACCTTTTTCAATGCAGCACACAGGTTTCGGGCATCAAAGCTGAGACTATTAAAAACCAACTGCAACGAAACACAATTACGTGACCGCCCACTGCTGTCGCCCACGTTTTATCACTGTGTCGGCTGGCACTTGTACAGTGACCCTGGCGCTGTCACCTGGGGTCTTCCCCCTCCCCAGGAGGGAGGAGGGCTTGGCTTTGGAGAGAAATTTCTGGAAGGGCACATTTCGGCCGGCGCTGCCTCTGCTGCACTCCCTGGAGCATTGCGTGCCACAAACAGCAGAGGAGCATGAGGGAGGCGCTGATGGTGGGCAATGCACGGGCCGTCACGGGGCCGCAGCGCCGAGCCCGGCGCCCGCTCCCCACTCTGCCTCCAATCATTTCCATACCCACAGAAGCATGAAAGAGGGGCAGTGACAGACATGAAACCTTGCATGAAACACCGCAGAGGAGCTCCTGTCTAGTATTCATTGGAAATTAACTCCTTACTGACTTATGTGATGTTCAAACAAAGCAAAAAAAAAGGGGGGAAGAAAGGGGGACCAACGACAGGGCATGAGCTGTAGATCAGACTCGCAACCCAGCGTGGGGTGAAATGGCAAACACTGGAATTGACCTGCACCCAAAAAGGGGGGGGGGGGGGGGCCAAGGTGGGGATATATATAATCTCTTCTTCAGTTGTACACAGAATGAAATTATCTCCACTCGATGGCTCACTCATCCCAAGCCAAGCCTTTGTTCAGGATACCACCTCGCTACCAGCAAGACAAAGTGGAAAAACCAAAACATCTGCTCATTCAAGAAGTGCTGTTCTTCCTCTTCTGCACAAAATGTTCTCTCTGGATTTTGGCTACAATGAAAAGTGGAGGAAAATCAAAATAAGGAGCACTAAACAGAGTGTGGTTTCAGCTCTTCCACTTCCTCCCTCTGAAATGCTGCCATATAAGCAGTGCAAATTAAATATCATGTTTTACAAATAATTTGTATATTTATATACAAATGACATTTATTTAAATTCAATGTCATTGCCATGTTAGAAAAAGCAATTGTTTTAATTTTTTTGAAATAATAAAGACATGTACAAACAGATCACAAAAGATGCACACATATTCGGACAGAACTATATATACATATATATTTATGTGTACAATGTACAGATCATAAAACTGTGTTATTAACCATGAAGTCAGGAAAGTAAATAAGTTAATGTACATTTATTTTAAAAACTAAAGAAAATCCATGACCTAATTAAAAAACCACTCAAATATTTTGTTGTGTATTCATATTTTTAGATTATTTAAACTTTGCTAGGCTATTTTGTATGCATTTTTGCTCTGCTCACATTCATGTTGTCTTCTCATTTGATATTTACTGAGATTTAAGTGTCACATAGTTAATAACTGTGTCAGATAATGAATGCAAATTATGGTGTAAGTAAAAAAATGGGAGAAAAAGCCACCTGGCATAATGCAAAATATCCTCTCATAAAATAAAAGGATTATATATCTTCAGTATCACACCTTACTGAACAATCCTGATCACCTTTCCAAATTATTTGGTTTATTCCCAGACTGTTTGTTGAGATTGAGAGAAGGTCTCTTGTTACTAGAAAGTGCGTATTACAGGGCAGTGATCCAACTAAGCCCAAGAAAGGCACATGGTAAGGTAAAAAATGCTTCTTTTAAACATCTGTTAGATAAATGATCAGTGTACTTCTAAATCATGCTTCTGTATTTCTAACTGACAAAAGACCTTTCCCCTTCCTCAGTGTACTTCAAGTACGCACAAAAAGAAGAGAAGAGAGAAGAGAGAAGAGAGAAGGGGAAAGGGGGAAAGGGGGAAAGGGGGAAAGGGGGAAAGGGGGAAAGGGGGAAAGGGGGAAAGGGGGAAAGGGGGAAAGGGGGAAAGGGGGAAAGGGGGAAGGGCAGGCACCACAAACCCAAAAACAATGTAGGGGAAAGAAGATAAGGGCAGAGAAACAATGATTACAAGAATAAAAATCTAAAAATTTCTGTAGCTGCACGGGAGAAAAGCTGCCAACAGTACAGCGAAGCACAATGCTGTACAGAACTGACTGACTGAGGCATCTTACGTGGAGCTGAAACTCCTGGTGTTTGCATGGCTTGCAGTATTAATACAACAGAGTAACTGCTAAAGGAAAAGGAGCTCCTAAGAAACGTTCTATTTACTATATTGTAAAATCTACACTACGCTGCCAGAATCCTCTTAGAGGGAAAGCTGCTGAAGAAATGAACCTTCAAGCACACACCATCAGGCAAAAGACAATGAGGAACCAAACAATCACCCAGATGAAACCACTAAAAAGACGCATTTTCCTTGTTCACAAGCTGCAAAACAAGCCTCATTTTCTTCATCAAGTCATAAAAGAACATAAAACTGGTAAAGAAAATTTCCATGATGCCTAAGACTATATAACCCTAACAATTTTCTTCTGCAATAAAAAAAATTAAATAGTAATAATGGAAAACCTTGGGAAATGTAGAGATTTTATTAGTTTTATTAACTCAACAATATAAACTTGAATTATCTCAGTTTGTTTATTTGCTAGTTACTCATTTCAAAGTGCCTCTCAGTGCTAATGAAAATAAAATCTCAAGTGCTTTATAAAAGCAATGGGGTTGGCTGAAATGACTAGAGATTTTTATTTTATTTATGTTAAGATGTTTTCTCCTCATTTAGTAACTAAATTGTTAATTTAGGAAGCGGTAGTTACATTTTTATATCTCCTGTATTAGTAATGCCATCATTGCAATGCAATCAAAGCCAAACAAACAAAAAACCCAAGTATTAAAGTAAATATTATTTGGGCAATTACTTTTTATTTATTGTCACTAGATATTTATTAATACCAGGATGCTAGAAAGGGGTGTATTTAACCTTTTTGCCCCATCTCTAAATTCGTTAACTGTATAGCACAGTGTGACTATTTATGCTTAATCTCTTTTTTCCTCCTCCATCTACTTGTTTTCCTGCCAGTTTGCGCTCCCAGCCTGAACTAAATTAAAAAACTATTTTCAACTGATTCGGAGCTATTTAAACTTATTACTCCTTCAAGGATATTTTTACTTGAAGCACTTCAGGAGTTAAATTGCCAAGTTAAAATCAAAGTAATGACCCCAAGCAGAGATTACTGAGTTGCAGAGTAAATTCATATAAATAAAATTGGACTGAAAGGCATTTCCCACTGAATGATAGCGTCTCGATTAAATCTGGTACTGGCACTAAGCATGCCTTGTGGTTCTAACAGCCCATCACTTGCATTAAAACTATCACAAAGTGAACGAACACCAAACAAACCCAATCAGAACTTTGCCCTCAAAGCTGTGAAAGCCTCCAATTTCCTAATATTTCCAGACCACTTGAGTGACTGCCTCACAAAACATAAGGATAATTAAACTGACATGAAACAACTGCCCTGTTTAAATCCTAGCGGCAGTTTGTCTAACCTTCTGATCCCAGTGGAACCTGTAGCCACTCAAGCACCTGTCTGTGGTCACTATCTGACAACCTTCACAAAAATACTCTTCCCAGAATATGGGACCATCTACCTCATGCACTAACATGATCCGTATTTTACTCTCATTTATGACATCCAGCAAATGCAAATCTTACTCTCATCTGCAAAACAATCTTGTTATGGTTGAACATTCCATCAGCATCCTCTACCTCTAAGAAAACCGAATACTCTGACGAAGTCAAAACATTTGATATGCCTTTATAAATCACCTCACTTTTAAATTATTAAAACTCACAGAAACAATAATTGCCAAAGCAAAAACTAAGCATGTGCAACTTGCCTTAAAAAGAACAAAACCCACACCTGGAATTATTAGAGGTTAAGTTAAATCAATTTTTGTTCTCAGAAAGATTATCCTCCTGATTTTACTTAAGGCAATGGCAGTTTTTGCCACTGACTTCAATGAGATCACAAGTTGGACTTAAAAATTGCAAAATAACATCTCATAATTTATTATCCACAATTGCTGCCAATTTTCTCCCTCAAAAAGAAAACAAAAAAAGATTTTCATTGTTAGGCCTTGTAAATAATTCACCTTGCCAGTTCTGTTCTTAATTGTGGTTACCAATTTCAAATACATTCACATGTTTTATAAAAGCCTATTTCCTTCTGTCATCTTGGATACTCCACAGCATACAGGTTTGCGGGGACAAAAACCATTTTGTTCACCATTAAACTGTAAAATAATAGAACAAGAAATTGCTGAATCTAGAAGGAGCTCCATCAGTATCTTAAAAACCTCAGTCTCTATCTGCATTATGAGATAAAACAAAAACTACAAAGTCAAATGTCTGAAGGATAGGGAAAAAAAACAATTCCAATACCTGTAAAAAGAGAATCTGCAAGTAGAATTACTTTTCCCTTATTTAAAAAAATAAACAAACACAAAAAACCTCTCTTTTGCATGCTTCTCCAGAAAATAAAACAATTTACATTTTGACTATTCCAGTGTCATGATCTCTAACTCCTTTCAGTTTAGGACCAACTGAAAAGCTCCTCCTCAGAAGTTTCTCTCATTACGGAAAAAATGAGACCACTCATCCATCTAAGATCTTCTTGTCTGAGAAACAATTTGGCAAGACTGTAGTGTGCATCTTCTAAACATTCGTAACATTTGCATATAGTCCTGTTTTATTCTAAAAATCAGTTCTTTTGTTAGCTCATTTATAGGTATCTTTCTGAAACGTCACAACGACTTGGCAATCTCAGAAAGGATTTCAAAGGGTCATTTGATTTTCCTCTCATAGTATGTTTGCAATATTAACCACACTTAGCATAACACCATCAGGGGGCTCAGTTTTATTATTTCCATGTACCCTTCAGGGCTTCCATTTTCATCTTCAGAGCTCAATCACAGTTTTGCACACACGGCTCCTGCTCAAGGAGAGAACAGTGCTTACCTTTTTTGTTTCTTTTAAGCTATATATTCAGATGAATGTCAAGTGCTGATTGAGAACACATTCCATGATGATCCCTATTTTCAGTTAAAATACATACTTACACTTTTAGATTTAACTCCCTGCCTTTTCAGTCAGAGTCATTTAGCTGGAGTCAGTCAAGCGTGTGATTAGAAATAATAACTCATAAGCAATGAATTAAAAAAGATTAGATCTTCGCCAAACTGTGCAAGTCTGGCAAACTGCTACCTGCATACTTCTAAAGAAGACACTAAAAACATCCCTCAATAGATACAATTCTTGTACCTTAAAACACTGCACTTGTGGCTTACAACACCCAACATTTAAATTCTCTCTTTCCATAAGGTGCAATCAATACAGGTGTGGCTTCCCTTGGGTGGATACCTCCTATTAACAACATTGTTGAATTAGCCACCACCAGAAACAAAAAATGTGGTGAGACTTTCAGATACTTTTTTAAAAAGTGAGACTATCCACAAGGCAGAAAATTGTTTTCAAGTAAAAATCTACTACTAATGATCTAAAATATAAAACTGTATGTTAATGACATTAATGTTATCTTAGTTAATCTTCAGTTACTCTCTTTCAGAAAGGACAGATCACTACAAAGTATAATTGTCAAAAACAGCAGAGCAGAACTTCAGAAAATGGCATCTTTAAGAAGGAGAAAATACAGTTAGCTCTCTCCTTAGTTTCTCTCCCTCCAAAAGCAAAGGTCAAAAAATAGTCTTTTTTTGTTGTTTTACATAACTAAATGAAGAGTCAAATTCCAGTGTCTAGCATGCAGATTTCAGAATATTCAGGTATTACTCCACCTGGTTTGTATTAACAGCCTCCAAAGAATTACCTGCCTTTAGAAAAATCTACCATGTTCAGATTAGCCTTAACGGGTCTCTAGCTTCACCCATCTCCTTTACCATCTCTTTCCCACTGTTTTACTGATATCAGAACACAAATACAGGATTTAAAAACCATTATTTGGCAGCAGCTCTCAAGAATTGTATAAAGTCCTGCTTTTAATGTCAGTTTTTACAGTTCAAATTCCTGGCAGAGAGAAGTTCAAGTGACTTGCAATAGTTTAGTCAGCAAGCTATTAATGACGTGCTCACAGGTGCTCACAGTTCGACGACCTTACTCACTTGCAGCAATCCTAATATATTGACCTACAAATACATTTAAATATTGTTCTTTCTGAGGTTTCCTCTGGTACATGTTAAGTGTCCTTTTCAGTTTCCAAAGACAGGTGTCATACAACTTGCCATATAGTCCTGCTCCCCACCTGCTATTCTACATCAGCAATAGCAGTATCTATTTGTCTCTGGCGAACTGTCCGAGCCATCAAAAGAAGCAAATCTCAGATTGAGTAAACTTTGAAATATGTCTGAGATACATCTCACATCTCAGTGTCAAAACTTTAGATGAACATTGGATACGAAGAAGGATTCGCCGCTAACTACCACCTAATAAAAAACCAGTACTTAAAGGGAAAACTGCAGCATTTTGCTGCATTTCCCATATAAAGTGAAAAAACTGCCACACAACTGCTCTGAAAAATAATATACCATCTTTCCAGAACAGTCCTTTAAATCAGAAAACATCTAGTTCAAATGAAGGAGGATGAACCATATATGGGATATCTTTCAAATCAGCATTTTTTAGTAAGTTGCTTTGCTTTTTTGCTTTTTTTTTCTTAGACCCTCCTGAAGACAATAAACATTATTTTCTTGAGAAAAGAATAATAAGGGAGTCTATGTTCTTGTTTAGGGTATAATATAAAATGGCTTTAAAAATGTTTCTGAGGACAACAATGAGAAAACTCTTTAATTTAATTTAATTATGAATACATGTAAAGGTTACTGTACTTTAATAACCCAATTCCTGTTGTAAGACCCCACTAAAAAATTTGTCACATAATCTACGACCAGTGAAACATTTATCTCCCATATGATTTCTTTGTAGGAGTTTACATTCTGTCTGTAACTTCTGTTGTCTTCACAGGAGGTATAGATAGGATCATGAGCGTAAATGTAATTTATACCTAGAACTAGCAGCAGAATTTTCATTCACAATATTCATCCAATTAAAAAAAAAAGAAAATTATGTTAACAACTCTCCAGCTCTCACATTTTATAACATATAACATATTCCCACAAATTCCTACTGTCCTACAAAAGGGAAAGTTTGCAATACTTTTTAAAAGTCCTCATGGGCACACTGAGCTGTCTTCAAAAGCACTTAACCACAACAATCTTCCCCCTCCACAAAATCACAGTCATGCAAAACTACAGAGCTATCACTCATTTTCAGATATACATTTATAAAAAAATAATCAACAACACTATTTTTAAAAAACTATCTTATTTAAAATACTGTTAGGAAAGCACATTTATTACTCCTTAAGTTGTTCACACATGGTTATCAATCAGTACCATTTTTAGTTATAATCTATTACCCACAGCTTTTACATTTATTAAAGCAAGTGCAATGAAAGATTATTTTTAGGGGATGAAGGGAGGACAACATGACATGTTCAAGATAAAAAGTAATCAAAGCAGCCAGATTTCTTTATCTAAAACTCAACTGAAATCCAAGAATATAAGAAGAACAATTCATTCTAGAACTTGACAGCTATTTTATACAAATTTGGAAAATAATCAGGAGAAAAGAAATGGAATTATTTCATCTGCTGCCCAAGCTGTCCTCTTCACAGATTAAAAAAAAATCTGTTTCAAAAAGGTACAAACTGCATTTGCCCTTCATTTATATATACAAAGCAAATGACTTTGGGGCCCAACTCCAAAATCCACAGACTAGTGAAAATAATCCTTTTTCACTTAAAAAAGTATCAGTGAAGTCAAAGAATAACGGCTACTTCACTACACAGATGATTTTCATGACTAAGCCTTTAATTAAGTTTGGTTAGTATGTTGTATTGTTAGAAGCAACATTCAATAATATTTGAGAATAAAAAATATTATCTGACTTCCTTTTGTAGGTGAAAAGGTATTTCTAGCTGATTTAATTATTATGTCATATTATTAATTACAGCAATTACCATATTCCCATTTGTTGTCCATGAGTTAATAAACATGCACACACCCTTCTGCTCATTTCTTATGACAAAAACAAACAGAAAAAAAAAATCAAAACACCAAAAAGTAGTTAAACTATAATACAGAAGTAAGAATCGTCACAGATAGTGGGCATATCCTGTCGCACCATTTGTAGACCTCCAGATTGGGAAAAAAAAAGAAGAAAAGACTATGACATTAAGTAAATCATTAAATATATGGCAATGTACTCTTTCTACTAATCTTTATTGGTAATTTATAGCTACAGGACATTTGTAAATTTAACAGCCCGTCAAAGCATTTGAGAGGACTCAGTCCTAAGTACTCATTAAGTGAAATTAAACATAACTTTCTATAAAGTACTATGCAGCATGAATGGGTGGGAAAGCTTGTGAGCAGCTACCACTGTAATAATTTATAGTTTGTAATCCTGCCTTACTACTTCCAAAAACATAAAAAAAGCACTTGGCAGCTACAAAAATTACTTAGTCCATGCTATAAATTACTCTGGCAGAAAAATCTTTTACATCCCTGAAGGATGCACTAATTCTTCCTTCTCCAGTGGAAAAAGATAAGCTAAATACAGAAATACACCACCTTCCTTTATCCGCAGGATAGTATTCCCTGCATGTTTTTCTCCCCAGCTATTTATGTTCTCTCCATGAGCACAAGTCATAAATAAGGCCAGTAAGAATTCAGGTAAACGCCACAGAGCTATCCAGACCATCCAGATATGCAATTCCCTAGAAACAGTCTATACACTTTAATAAGTATGTCCTCCCCCTAAAGACACCTCTCTCTCTACAAAATCAAGCACAGAACTATATTGTTGGACACAAAAAGAAAAAATACAAGGACCAAGAAAGGACGAGAGGAAAACTACATGTGACAGAAGGCACCTATTCAAATGCACATCTTAGATACGAGTTTCTGAGACAATTAGTATAATTTAAAAGCAGCCAAGAAGGCAACTGGCAGCTATTGTAATTTAGCCTGCCTCTGGAAATATCTGTCTCAATTTTAATTTTTTTTTTTTTACCTAGGAATCACACCAAAACAAAAGCACAGACGGACACACACACACAAACAAAACAAGAGCAACTTTTGGTATCAAGACGTTTTGAGATTTACACCTGAGAGTTGATTACACCAAGCAGTATGGGAGGTAGTATGTGAAAAATTCATAAACGAGACCCAAAACAACCGTAATGATTAAAATAAAAATATGTCTAAATTTGCTTAAGGAGAGCAAAACATTTTTTAGAAGCCTCCATCTCCTGCACGGTGAGATGACTAATAGCGGGACTGGCAATGCCGGGTTAATTTCTTTCTTGGGTGCCAGCAGCACACTCCCTCTGCAGTGATAGCGTGCAGAGGGCAAGCCCTGCGCTAACGAAAAGATCTGATGCTCGAGTGAGCCTGAGCAGTTGAAATGGCAGTCGGGAGGTGGAGACACCATCTTAGAAGTACACCCTCGGCCCCTCCTGATTCAGTGCACTAGATGAGTGGTTTGGACACCCTGCACAGATCCCTCTGGGCACAGCACTATAAGGTCTTGTGTTTTATGTACATTTTATGTAATTCTCTCATGTATTATTGCTCCAGATAGACTGGAGTGAGTTGAGCTGGAGGCCACAGAGACCATCATGGCTGCAGCACAGGCCCTGCGAAGAGAGGCCAAGGGAGTTGGGCCTGTCCACTGGGAGCAGGGATGGCTTCAGGGGCACCTGGCAGCACTGGAGACCTCCTGAGGTCCCTTCCAGCCTGGATGGTCCTGTGATCTGAGATTTACCTGTCACCCTTTTGACAGAAAGCTCATTAGCCATCTACGACCATGTCCCAGGCCGGACTATCACCAGCCACCCCAAAGCACACCTCTCCAAGTAAACCAGAAGTGGCAGATTTCACAACGTTCCCCAGTGTTAACTCCACTCATAAATATTGGCTACTATTTACTAAGTAGTAACCATGATTAACAGTTTAATTTTGGATCAATAAGAAAGGTAGTTCTACAAGACAGATTCACTATAACTTAGTGCTAATTAGCAATTACAACAAAGTATTAAAGGATCAGAGCCTTCTCCTTACAGTCTAACAAGGAACACAGCTGGACGGATTTGAGAAAACAGAGCCCATCTTTATTTTTGGAGAAGTAGAAAGGAAACTCTTTAATTTCATATCCTTACATATTTATAGCTACTAAATATATAGCTATCTTACAAATACACTTTAGATAGATACATACATACAAATTTATATTACAAATAATATATATAGCTATCTTACCAAAAGTGTCCCAGAAACAGAAGGCAACTCAAAAACAAGACACAAAACCTTGCAGTGCTGAAGTCCTGGGACATAAATGATGCACTATGAAACACACACATATTAGTAGTCCGTACCTGAAGATGTTTCATAGATTGATATATCCCTTTTTAAGAACTTTTGATTGAATACCTAACGTCTTAAATTGCAACTACTTTTATTTGCTGATTCACTAAGCTGTATAATACACAAGAAATGGTAACTGCACATCAAAGCAGACTACACATCTGGATTTTTAAAGTGCTGGCATGCGAGAACTTCCTTGACACAACCTTTAAAACTCAGTCTGTCACCATTGCCATTACATCTCTGCAGCTGGGATATTAATTTCTGCCAGTGCTAAATCCTTAACTCACCTAGAGGACTACAAATCTTTGTCTTTAAAGTAGATGTTTTGAATAACAAATTAAAAGATGGAAGCCAAGGAAGAAGAGATCGCAATTCATACCACAAAGTCTTTTCTTCCTCCTCTTCTGAAGTCAAAGGTAGGTTGGAGTCTTGATTTAGACACTGATATTCATATACTTGTGGTACAGAAAGAGTCTACAAAAACGTGAGTTTGTATAGCAATTATATACACACAAACACATGATCATGTACCTATACAAATAGATATAAACATATAAATGGTATGTCCCTATCTGAAAACACTGATTTTGTTCTCGTGGAACACAAAAGTAACCTCCAGCATGCAAATAACTGTGACAAAATAAAATTCTTCAAAACATTTTCTAATTGAAAAAATGTGCTTCTTAATATCATATCCTTACAGCTCTTGTTTAACGCAGTGCCAGGCAAAAAGATTACTTCAGGATTTTTCTTCCTCAGTGTCTAATTACTTTTCTCTCTGTTTTTGCCTCCCTAATGCTGTGGCACAGGACTTTGCTATAGTCATTATTTTCAACAGGACACAAGGTTCCCTTCTTTATAGCTTATTAGGGTATTTTATAGCACCATCATCAAAGAAGCTGTAAGGATTTGTGTTGCTTCATTAAATGTTACAAGACTGCATTTTCTATATGAAATATAATTCTGTACATTTTTTGTCATTTTTATGGTCATAATAATCTTTGCAAGATTTCCTTCATTTCTTTTTTTTCTTTTCTTGTTGTTTGTTTGGGTCTTTTTGGCAGAATTAATATAGGAAATATTAATGAGACAAGCTTATTAAAGCATAGGGATGAAATGATTTGGGATCTCTGCACTATTCTTAACAATGAATGGGGATGAAACATTCATTTTCTCTGCCTAGAAATAATAATAAAAGTTATTAGCCACTTTATCACCTGAAGAATTGTCACAGCGTGAGCATTTAGCATGCAAATGCCAGCATTAGCACTGCTTCTGTGTATGAAGGTAATAGAAGCAGAGGTTTAGCTAAATAGTGCATGGTCATTTACAACACACACACACACAAGAAAGTGTGTTAGTTGGTATAAAAATACATAATCAGTTCAAGTGCATTAAAA
This sequence comes from Mycteria americana, assembly GCF_035582795.1. NCBI lineage: Eukaryota > Metazoa > Chordata > Aves > Ciconiiformes > Ciconiidae > Mycteria > Mycteria americana. Next base: position 54,609,084 of record NC_134396.1, read on the forward strand.
CACTGTGTTTTTGTCAAGGGCTCCAACTATTAGAAGTGCTCCAACTATTACCAATTTCTATCAAAATAAAAGTGAGGTGCACAAATGTTTCATTATTTCAGCCATGCATCCCTTGTCACAATATGTCCATTTCAGCTATACCAGTAGTGTTTACACAAGCTGCAGCCCTTGTTTTCACAAGACTGGAGAAAGTCTTGCTTATTAGCACTATTCATTGCCAGTTACACAAGAGGTCTACTTGCAACTACACCACCTGGCTAAACACTAGTTGCCTCAAAGATAAATACTGCTACAAAAAAAATTTCAATGTACCTAGAGATCAATAATACAAACCATAGTAACTTCCTGATTAACTTATTTTGTTACTCTGACCATCTTCTTTATCTCTGTAGTGAAATACCCTTTTTTATCCTGATGATAACAGCCAAGAAATGCTGGGGGTTTTGGTGATTACAACATTCATCTAGAAAAACTAGCAACAGAGGAATTGCTGCTGTTCCAAAATAATTTAGTACTAAACTTTTACAGACTTTATTAGATACAGGCCAAAGCCCAAAACAGTTATCGTTATTGTTTAATAAAAAGGTTATTTCTTTTCATATTGGAGAAGCAATCATTCCCCCTCTGTCATATCACCGTGTGAGGTGCATTACCATACAAGACACCCATGTAGCATGCTGGAGAGACAGAAAAATAAAACTGCTGACTTAAAATTTAAAAAAGCCCAACAAAGGGAGGGGAGGACAGAAATGAACCTTTAAAATGAGCTCATGTTTGTAAATCACATACATTCTTTACAAAATATTTCAATATTTATGTCAGAAATGAGATATTAAGTTGCTTTATAGATTAGCAGAAGCTTCTGGAAATAACGTTATTGATATTTTCAAATAATTGGGTGTATTCTATATTGTACTAATTTGCATCAAAGATAGCCAGAATATTACAAAAGTCATTCCAAAATAGGACAGTCTTTGGATTACTTTTGTGTGTGAGAGATTCCTGTGTATGATAAAACTGCATCAGATTTTCTGAAGGTCTGTAGCCTTTATACAATATTCCTGGTTATGCAATTTTCTGTACTAGAATGACTAGAGCATTACAACCCTTTTGCCATCCACTGATACCTGTCATCGCACCATCCAAAATCATGCAGGACTCACAATAAACTACTGCTTTCTGAGAATACAGACTTACAATTCCTCTGAAAGCTTTACAGAAGTGGTTTGTGACAAACTACTAAAGCCTTCAAGTCCTCGTTAGTCGCGTGGCTCGGCTGAGGAAATCCTTCCCCCCTCAAAATGCCAAATCAAGCCGCTGACATGATGCCCGGTCCCAGCCTGTTACCCTGCCTTCTCCAGGCAGCCATGCAGGTGGCTCAGCTCCGGCAGGCTGAGCCAGCTGGAGCTGCCTCACTCAACTTTCGCATCACATTACTTCCGCTTTTCTAACTTTTCCACTACTGAGCACCATCAATTATGCACTAGAATAACAGAGGCTTGGCTCAGCAATGTAACATAAAGGCCGATTATGAGTGTAAATAATTTAAACACCTGCGTGCCATGTTTCTTTTAGCAGTGATACGTGGCTGGTGGATGCAATGCACTCACAGGGAAGGCTCAGCCTTTTAATGTACTGACAGCTCCCCTGTTCAGATGATGGGAAGGGCCTGCTGCAATGCTGCTGTTGGTCTAACAACAGAGAGGGTTAAAAAGGAGTTTCTTAATTAGAAAAGAGAATCACCGAGAGTCACACATGCAAGAAGATGCAAGTTTCAAAGTCTGTGGTCCAGAGAAGTTGGCAAACTCTGTTTACATCTCTGGTATGTAGACTCCCTCACCTCTTAACTCATTCAAAGGAAACAGTAAAAATGGGTTTTCAGGTGGGGAATGCAATGTATAAAAGGCAGCTATAAAACAACCTTAGGCTACTTAAGAGTGGAAGAGAAACCTGCCTTTTTAAGGAACAGCATATTAGATTTTGTACTATTAACTATAGAAAGTCCATTTTCCTCTGCAAGACCATTCAGTACATTTGTGTTGCCACTTAGACACTCATACCAAATTTTACAACTTCTATTCCAGAGAGTTTAATTTTGCTCCTAGTATGCGACTCAGAGCTATCTCACAGCCAAAGATCAAGCATCTGATACCTCCTTCAAAATGCATAGGTAGAGGTCAAAATGGGGCAATCCTGAGATAAAAATGGCTAAAGAACAAGTTTGCAATATCTGGATTAGTTTAAGTATGCTCCAAGTTTTCTATAATATCCTTTCCATGATTCAGCATTTCTGTCACCAACCTTCACAGTAATAAGATGTGGGACAGCTCTAACATATGCTATTTTAAAACAACCAGGGGACTGTTAAAAAAACCTGCAGTTGAGGGAGATGGCTTTAAATTACATTTTTTGTTTGCTTTGAAAATCCACTAATAATTTGACATTGTAACGTAGGATACATGGAATGTTTCCACTTGAAAAACATAGTCCACACTCCAGTTAAATGAGTTTTGAACAAAAAGCGCACATACAATAACACAGTTCATAGTTTCACATCTGAGCTGAGGGTCATGCTACACAGAAAAACTCCAAAATACAAAGGGTGGGGATGGCCAAGGGGATGGAATTAAGAAATATGAAACCATTACATGTAGAACTGAAATACACGATCTTTCAAACTGTGGTTTCAAAACTGGGTTGGGATTTGACCATATCAATTGAAAGAAAGGGGTGAAGGGGGGCAGTGGGTGTTGTTGCTTAAAACAGCAAACCTTAATAGCATCCATATGATTTAGCAAATCAATGCGGCCAAAGTCAATAAATAATCATGCAGTTATTTTCTGAAACAATTTCATTACTTGCTTTGAGTTAACGATTGGTAATTGAGGAAAAGTGTTTTCATATTTCCTCCTGTTAAATGCATCTTTGCTAAGTTCCCTTCAAATGAAGAGGAGGATTTGCACCTTTATTGTTGTATGAATATTTCAAAGCAACTTCCTGGGAAGGTTACTAGGTTCTTTCTGCATATTTTTTCCAGTATTGATCGACAGCAAATAGCCTTACTTAACTCCTTGTGCACCATTTTCTCCCAGGGCCAGCACATTTATTTGCAACAGACTAGAAGGGCACACCAGACTGTAGGAGTGCCACTAAGCTCCTCTGTGGTGAAGACTGCATGCATGAAATTGTTGCTGTACCGCTGCCAGACAACTTGGAAATCTACTTCATCAAAAAATGTGCAAATGAAACCAAGTATAATGTCTATTTATTTATTTTTTACCCAGGAGTTTTATTTTATGCTGACTGGTATGCAGCACACAATCTTCACACAGCAGTTCTTTGCAGCCAAGCATTTTATATGCCATAATGAGGGGCATTTTATAGACATGGTAATTATCATGGATTTTAGGGCTTAGGTAGCTGACAGCCTCATAGTGGGAGACTTTCCTACACTTAAGACAAAGTTTCTCATTAAGTAATACAGATATATTTCAGTTCAGTTCCACACAGGCAGGCTGACAGATAAGGCCAAACTTGTAAAACCAGCCATCCATGGGATGAAAGGTCTCAGCAGTGAGCCATCGTGTAAGGTAATTTTAATCAAGAAGGATTGCCATGGACAATGTCTCTCTACAGGACAATTACCATTTGTGTAGTATTATGCAGTATTAAGAACATTACTCAACACTACAGAAATCCTTCTCTGACCATCTCCCTATATATGTAATGACAGTATGCTATTATGTAAGCATGTATATGGAGTATACATATTTACAAAAAATGAGAAATAAAGATGGATTAAATGCTCAACCTTTTACGTTTTAACCACCCCACAGTATCCCCAAATATTTTACTTTCCCAAGTGAACTCTATCATTTATTGCTCTCCTTTCCAACTGTAATTAATCTGTTCTATTGATGAAAACGAGAGCAGTACATCCACACCCTCTCATTTGCAGGAGCACGTCTTGCAGGTTCCACGGTTTCAGGAATGCTAGATTGGTAGAGTTCATTACAATTACTGATGTTTACTGTGTTTATGAAATAGTTTAAGTAGCCACAGTCCACGGAAGGATTAAGAAGTACATATGGTCCAGAGATGCTTACAAAATTAATTAAAAGTAGTCATTCAAAACTATGTGGGTGGAGCATCCTTGTATGTGGGAGGGAAATACTACCAGCAACCATGAACAAATCTCCTAAACTCAGGAATCTATGGATGCCTCTACCTCAGTCTGTCCCCCCCTTCCATGTGCGTGCGAAAGTTTGCCTGCCCTATGCATCTGTGAGATCGCAAACAGCCTTTAATATTTCATTCAGCCCAAAGCACAGAGCGTGCTCAAATTCAATACAAGGAAATGCTTTATCTCTTCCTTCACAGACTAATAATCCGACAAAACCAGAAGCGCCAGGGAGTCATGGCAAGTTGTGAGGAAATGACGTGGAGACACTTCTGAACACTTTTATTCTTGTTTACTGTTTGGGACACTTGGAGTGAATAAACACCAATTAAGTGCCTTTTGTTCACTGATGCATAAAAGCAGACCCAATATCAAGCGCCTGACTGGTTACCAGAGTACTTTTACTCTGATGAATTCTTTGAAACATTTTCCTCCTCTAGCTTTGTACATATCATTAAAAATTTTTTTCCTCATTTTTTTCATGAGGAAATAGGTTTAATTCATAAAATGGAAAAAACACTGCTAATTTAACAAATCCACCCTAACATACAAATGGGAAACGATATCCATAGAACACTTTGAAGAAGATTCCTATTAACTGCTAAATTTCACTATTTTTTTAGGATTGCCTTAATTTTCCCACATACTGAGACTGATCTCATTTCACTAAAGGACACCTAAAAATATTGGACATTTACAGTATATCAGATTGTATTGTGGTCCAGCACTTTGAACAGTGTGGTCTGGATGTGCTCACGGAAACATTTAGATAGCAACACCCTTCTCCATTAAGAGAAATCTAAAAACACAGACTTCCATTACAGACATGAGGCAGAAATCCAAAATTTTAGAAGTTCTGAAGTGAAATTACTTAATATTTTATCACTTACAGAATGTGATTCTGTAGTTAACAGAACAACAGTTGAAGGAAATACATGTTAATAAAATAATTTATATTTGAATGTTAAACTATTACTTCCACTAGAAGAAGACTGAAAATTGCTGTTTAAGTTTATAAATAGTACCTACAGATTATGGTAATGGCCTATCAACTACCTTTTAACTGTTTTTATTTTATCCAGCTGATCTAAGCTTATTAGAAGTTTAATTTGCACAGTGATTTCTGCAACTACTCAGGAATACAAAACACACAGGACAGCCAACATTGTTGATAAATGAAAGGAAAACAATTTCTTACACACCTGCCTTCATGATACTAAGATCCAAGAAGTATTTCATTGTGTATATTATTAAGAAATATTATATTATTAGAAATAGTATATTATTAGAAAAAAATGCATAAATTCTAATTAAGGGTTGCACCTTTTTTAAAACAAAAACTGGAGAGAATCTATTCAGGCCATAGGAGCCCTTAGCTAAATGCCCATGACATTTAGAATGACAAGCACTATAATGCTGTTCCACGACTCCATCAGGCTTCTAGACCTGGCAGCAGTAGACACTGTCAGGTAAATTACCGCGCATACACTGTCTGCTGACACTGAAATAAAAAAATGTGAAAAGGCTAAAATCAGACGCATCATGCTGGAGGATGGAGGAAAGGGAATAAAAATATTCTAGTGCTATATGCTTTTTTATATGTTACAAATAGGTCTTCAAATATGGTATGTGTTTTTCAAGTCCTGTCTTTGCATGTATCTCTAGCATTCTTTGCTATTAACAAAGAATCCTGATAGAAGACAGTGAGTGAGAAATTAATCTCTCAATGGTATTAAAAATTAGACCTACCCTAGTATTGGGAAAAAATAAGAGACCAAAACCAATTTGTCAAAACCGTGAACATTGAGAAGGAACCTAGATGTTGAACATAGTCTGAGGAATCATAGGTCTTATATAGGAAATATCACATAGGAGCTTAAATATTTATTTTGATCAATACTTTGACATTGCAGCAATGCTCAGAGGTGAGGGGATGCACATGGCACTAACTTACAGACCAGAAGTCCTTCTGAAAATACACCATTCCTGACATAAATCACACATATGAGAAACCAGAAATATCTTGAAATTATCCAAAATTATAATCAAAACCAAGAGCCCATAAAGCAACTTTAACATTACATTGACACATAGAAACACTGTACCATTATTCTAAATAGTTCTGCACGTCCTAGCTAAAGTTTTAGCCTGATTCGTCATGACACTGTTAGTCCAGTCTTACATTCACCCAGTTCTAGGACAATCAGTGAATCACACTGATGTCCCTGAAGAGCACAATTGCTATTATGTATGTAACATTACACATGTATCTATTATCAAAATAAAAGCCTAGATGTTCCACAGTGAAACTACACATCCTGCAACCCATAGCTGAAATGCAGCAGGACATATGCTGGATGTTCTCAGAAGTGTGAGACCAACCACCAGACTGTTTGAAACACTGTTTATATATACACGGGTAATCTCTAGCTGAAGTTTTCCAGTCTTATCAATTCAAATTGAACGGAAGACTCAAGTTTCAATGTTAAATAAATTATTCTAATTTATAATGCTGTCTCTCACGCAAATTGAATTTGAAGACTCAAAAGATAATACGTAAAACTATTATTTCTTAAAACTGCACAATTTTTACTCACCTTATCCACTTTAATGATTATCCCAATTATTTCAATGACTCTACTCATCAAAGTATGGCAAGCAGAATTTGTTTCAATAACGGCAACACTTAGAAACTGCTGCAAGCATTGCACTGTCTCGCTCACTTGGCCATTGATACCAGAGTTGTTAACATGTCAGCAACCTGCATCCATTATAAAGTCGAGTCCTCTCTGATTTATGAACATTTTATTTCTTTTTAATTTTGTTATCCTAGTAGCACTTAAGTGCAGAGGAAAAGAGGGTCTGACTGGACTGCAGGAGAGAAACAAAGCTGATCATTCAGTTTCATAAAGGGAGTATATCCAAGCAATCATGCTTATAACTTTGAAAGGGACTAATGAAACATCATCTTCAGGTGAAGTCTCTTTCTCTATTACTTCCTGTTATGCATGATTTCTTAACCACAGAAGTATCCCTCAACACAGCTACTCTACTTGAGAAGTCTGAATATTCAGAGGAAGGAGAAAGAGTTCAGTAGCGTTAAAACAAACAGGAGGACCTATGTCTATGCCCTTGCCATTGCCACACGTTGTAGAGTAAGAAATTATGATCCTACTTTAATTTGGTGTAACTCTTTGAAATCAACCATTTATGAAGCAGAGCTGTTTACATACACATTATCAGCATGCAAAATTCTACCACCAATTCCTATCTATTTTTTAAAGTTTGAATTGGAGTTTCAGCCATTCCACAAATTAACTTGCTACAGCTTACTGAGGTATGGGAGAAGAAACCTCAAGATCAATAACTACAGAATTAGTCCCATTCATCCAAACTATTCAGCCATAAGACAGTCCAGCTGTATGCTTTTTATTTAAGGCAATTTCTCTCTGTTATGACATGATGCATTTTGTTTCCTTATTAAATATGATTTAAAAGAATGAAGTATTCATTGTAGAAGTCAAAAGCAAATGGGCAGCAACTGAGCTCTGTATCACAAATACTAACTTTAATGTGAAGAGGCACAAATTGGTTTTTCTGCCATCGGGGGTCCAAGGATTAAAAAATTATTGTCTGTCCATCCAGACAGAGAACAGCTGTTCAGCTAATAAGCCGCATTTCCCACTTTTTGCACAGGACTGCAAGACCAAAAAGCTCTGGCTGTACTGAAATTAGCTTTGCAAGCACTTAAGTCACTAAGGAGTGCTCCTTACAAAAACAACTCCAAACTTTCTCTCCTAAACCCTGCACTTCCCTTATTTCAGTGGGTAAAATTTCATCCAAGGAAAAAGTCTTTTCAGAAGTCCACCACTTCATTTCCATGTGCTTCATCTAGAAGCCAGGCCATACTGCAGGTAAAAGCAAACCTAAATGAGCAATTCCTCTGTTAATCAGCTGTATTTTTCAGACTTTCCAGACTGTCCCAGACATCCACAGCTACCAGTTAGTTCTGCCTGCAACTTCTGTCCTCTGTTCCCAATACTGAAGTAAGAAGAGATCTCGTTCTAGCCCTTTACAGCTTATTTCTTCCTGTGGGGGCAGCTAAGAAATACTCCTCATAATCAGTATTGTGTTTTTAAATTACAAAGTGCAGCTGCCTTACAGTGAATAGGGATATGTAACCTCAAACTGTGGTTCTTAAGAGGTCACAGTTTAAATCCAGTTATGTATAGGAGGATGAGCAAACTTAGCTTTGACTAGCTGCAAAGTGATAGAACGCCCTTATTCGCTCCCTTTTCTCCCTCTCCCCGCTCCTCATCCTAACCACCACCAAAAAACCCCCCAACACTCTCTCTTTGCTCCAATGATCTGTTGTTTGGGGAATGCTATCTGCCCGTGCGCAGCCCCTTGGCCATCTGGGCCATGAAGGGCCCTCAATCCCAGCCCTGAATGGTAATTGTCTCAGAGAGCACCCTCACAGGCATTTCAGGCAGTGGGGCTTATTAAAATCCTGAAGGGCAGTAATCCCTGAATGCCACTAAAAAGATCTCCAGCTGCTACCGTTTATGAAGTGGGCTTGACAAGAGAGAGAAAAGGAGTGGGAGCTGGGGGGAGGGAGGGAAGGGAAAAGAAGAATTTAAAAGAGGCAAGTTATCCAAACAGGGCCCCCATCGGAAGAGTCACGTTTTATCAGCTTAGGCTTTCTTGCCTCAGTTCCCAAAGGTATCTCCACCCCAAACCCGCATTAAGTCTTCCTTTTACTTGTTCCTGAAGGGGTGGGGAAGGGGGGAAACACTTCATGAACATATGCTTACAGAAGATCTAAAATTAGGTAGCAAAGCAAAATGAGGAAGGCAGGTGAGGGAGCCAGAAGCAGAACTGAGGTCTGCCTTTTCGCAGCTGTTATGAAGAAAATTTCTAGATGTGAAAGCATTCAAAACCAGTTTTCTCTGTATGTGCATATCTCTCTCCCCTTGTAATTCTGAAAAGCTCTTTTCATCTCATTAGGTTAAGCTGATTAATAAAAATTCAGCAGTTTGCCCACTGCTTCTTCAGAAGTGGTGAAGCAAGTTGAAAGATGCAGGCAGAAGGTTTTTGTGTTGGAGACAATAAGTGGGATGACTTCTTAAATCCTTCGTTGTCATCCTCCATTAGAGATAAATAGACACCTTGGCTCAAATTCTTCAAACAAACACTACATTGCTACACTTCTTTATTTTCTATTAACCTTCATGAAAAGCTTTAACCCTTCCAAAATGCAGGGATTTTTGTGTGTGTGTTTTATAATTCACCAAGTAAGTGAAAGCTTTCTCTCATTTCAGCAATTATTTAGACAAGCTGTTGAAAAGGCATTATTGAACACCTATCTGGAAAACAGAGGCTGTGGAAAATGAAGAATACAAGCTGGTCAATTGCTATATTTTAGTACAAAAATGCATTCAGAACTGAAGTTGAATGTGCAATTTGCGTATCTTCAGAAACTGCTATAATTTAAACAGGTTTTTAAAAAATATTCTAGAGGTTAGAATTTAAAAATTCTGTGTTAATAAAGTTGAAAGCCATTACATGTATTTGTTTTTTCAAATACTATGAATGAATGTAATTCATCATCTAAGGCCCTAAGGATAAAATGATACAACTGTTCTCTAGCTGAAAATTATAAATTTTGTATTTTGAGGTATTATATTTGCAAAATCCATTTCTGAAAATAAATATCTTTTTCCCCAGTATGTCAGAGGTTCACTGCTCAAGTAAAAGATCAGGTTGAAAAATCAAATCACTTCTACCTGTTTCCTGACTATTCATGACAGGGCCTATTATAAATTATAAGTTTCCTTAAACTATTTTAAGCACAAACATCACAATATCTTAATTAATAGAAATAAAACCAGTCCTCCAAAATTTCATACTTTTCTAAAACACTACAATGTCCCTATACTTTTAGAGAGGTGACTGATCAGACAGGCACTTATATATGACATCTTCAAAGTATTTTTACAGATATTAGATCAGAATTTCAGAACATTTTTTCAAAAATGTGACCAAAAAGAGTAACTCTCATGCATAAATGTACATATATGAGTCTGTATCATTTTCTTTATTCTCCATTAAGGCAGAGTGCTAGACCAGATATCATGAATCTTATCTGCTGAAACTTGCACAGATCATTGTAAAACGTGCCGATTTTGATATTCCATGAGGCAGAATTACTGCAGCTTTTAGCAAGAATCCTTGTGTCAAACCAGTGAGTATCTTCTCTAGGCATTTGCTTTTTAAGGATGATTTGGGCTTGTATCTAACATCCACAGAGATTAAATAAGCATTTTCATGGGTGTTTTTACAAAAATGACATAAAACTACGTTGTTCTGAACTTTTAGTTCAGATAAGAGACTCTAAACTACAGTGGAGATCTTCAGGAACCTGTTGGGTTCATACTTTGTTATGCCCTGTTTGGTACAGCCATTCTAATACTTTGCAATAGGATAAGTAATTATGCAAAAGAAAATGCCCATGCATGTAGCGGACTCTATGCTATAAAAAGCAAATTTTAATGCTTCAAAAAGAACTTTCATTGACACATCCTGAATTTTCCTGGCTGTAAAATGCCAATCATGGTATTAAAACTGTTATGTTAGATGAGAAATAAGAAAGTAAGGCACACACACAAATGTGAAGAATATAGAAAAATGTACCTGTGTTCAGTTTTGGGCCCCTCACTACAAGAGAGACATTGAGGTGCTGGAGCGTGTCCAGAGAAGGGCAACGAAGCTGGGGAAGGGTCTGGAGTAGAACTCTTATGAGGAGCGGCTGTGGGAACTGGGGTTGTTTAGCCTGGAGAAGCAGAGGCTGAGGGGAGACCTTATTGCTCTCTACAACTGCCTGAAAGGAGAGTGTAGAGAGGTGGGGGTCGGTCTCTTCTCCCAGGTAACAAGTGATAGGACGAGAGGAAATGGCCTCAAGTTGCACCAGGGGAGGTTTAGACTGGATATTAGGAAATTTTACTTCACTGAAAGGGTTATCAAGCATTGGAACAGGCTGCCCAGGGAAGTGGTGGAGTCGCCATCCCTGGAGGTATTTAAAAGACATTTGGATGAGGTGCTTAGGGACATGGTGTAGTGGTGGTCTTGGTAGTGTTAGGTTTACGGTTGGATTCGATGATCTTAAAGGTCTTTTCCAACCTATACGATTCCGTGATTCTGTGATCCCTGAAATCTACCTAAAGCAATGGACTGGCTGGGTGCAAACCCCATGCTCTAGGAGAACAGGCCTTCATCATGTTTTGTGATTTCAATTAATTCATCGACAGGCCACCCTGCCACAGGAAATGGGCTGTACCAATCAAACTGGGAAACTGATTACGGTGAAGCTGAACTAAAAATCGGTACCTGCACAGATGATGAGGGTTCTTCTTCCCTTTGTTCTCAAGCAGGTCTTTTTCAATGTGAATGGTGTAAATGATTAGCAGAGCACTAGGCAGTGTAACTCTATGTTGCCACCTGCCCTCACATCCATTGCTTCAGTCTTCATGGAGACATGCCTAACAGGTCTTCGTATGATTTTGTTTTGTTCTTTGCAGATTCCTACTGTAAAATAAAACACTCTTCTTGAGAAGAGTGTCAGAGAAGTTCAACTCCTCCCAGCCCTTACAACCTTTTAATTAAGTTCTTTTAAAAAAACACTGGTAGAATTAGATTTAAAAAAATAAAATAAACAGATTGCAATGAGCCCATTCAATTTTGTCATAATATTTGTCCATCATAAAATGTTGTTATTATAAAACACGAAAGATAAATGTAGAACTTCTAAGAGAAATGGTGGGCATGACTGCGTATCAAGGGGAGTATTTTGCATTAATACGGTACAGTTATCATACTAATCTGAAATTCAGATAAATGTTTACAGAATAAAAGAATCAAAAAAGTTTGAAGAAAACAGATGCAACTCATTGCACAGTGCTAAGTACCAACAACTACCTGTTTTTCAAACTGACCTGCTAAAATCGGAAAACAGCTGGTTACAACGTTAGCGTACAAAATAAAGCTGCATTATGGAGCTGTCAGGCAAATGTAGCATTACAGACACAAAAAAAGTAAGACTATATTTCCACCAAGACTTTTAAGCTTTCTAAAAAACTCATTATTACAGTTGAAATATCAGCTACAGTAGTGAAGGAACACAATTTGGGGTTTTTTTTAGCATGAGACGGAAGAAAAACAGCACATAAATACATTACAATTTTGATTGGTCATTCTTCTTTAATACAAGCCAGTCAATTCACAAATGAGTGTCATTTATAACAGGTGATTTGGCAAATACAAAGAAACAACTCTACACTAAATTTTAAAAGTAGAAGAGGGATAATTAGTACAATATGTTGTTTTCCAGTCTGAACAATAAACCCTTCCAAAATGCAGGCATTTTATGCTATCTTATATACACATGCTTTAAGGTTAAAGTAAAAATCTTGTGGCTCATGTAACAGAGAAATGTTCCGATTGTTGCAGAAGCAGTAACTCTGAATTTTCCTGTCTGTAAAGTATCAATCATAATATTAAAATTGTTGTGTTAGGTGAGGAAGGAGGAAGGGAGGCATACACACAAATGAGAAGAATATTAAAAAAGTAAAGAAAAGTGGCCTAGACAAGAGTCAGGTTAATTGTTTCCTTATACTGGCTTTATTGAAAGTCACTTTGCACTCGAGGCATACACAAAAATTATTTCTAATGATGTTTAACTTTTTCAAGTTGGTGTTTGTGATGCAGTGGTTTTCAGTAAAATATATTTTCCAGCTGTTTGTTTAAATTCCAAGACAGAAGAAAACATAAGTAATGGTTAAAACTGAAAAACTAACAAGATGGAAATCTGTTATGTGTTTAAAATACTAGTTCAAAGGAAAACAGTTTCACTGCAGAAAAAAAAAATTATAAACCTTCCTCTTCTGTATCACAACTACAAATGTCTCAACTATGCACTTCTGTCTTCAGAACAGGTAAAGGACCTTGAACAGGATCTGGTGATCAGCATACAATATTTACATAGAGTATTCTTCTCATTAGGGAAAAAAAGGAAAAAATGTTGGGGGGGGGGGGGGGATCTAGTTCAACCTAAGAGATTTTATATTCTTAAGTATTCGCACACCAAATCGGCTGATCCCTAGCAAAATTAAAATCCTGGTTAACTAAAATTCAATCACAGTGCTCCACAGCAATTTATAATAATGTGTTACCTGCTTATCAAAAGTCATTTTTTCTGGCTTTGAAATAGTACTGCTCTCTGTAAGCTTGAAAAACAATGCTTTTGCTAGCTTTAAGGCACTGTACTTGAAGTTTCTTATCAACAGTATAGTTGTATTTCAGGTAATTCCCATCCTTGTTCCAACTTCTCCTACCCCACCCTTGAAGACTGGGTTTCTTCCCTCTATAGTGCTGCTACAGGGTGCAAGCAAAGCATAGTTCAAACTTGTTGTTATTAGCGCGATGTCAAGCACTTCTCCATCCTAGATAAAGGACCAGTGCAGTAACAAGACAATCCTATTCCCATCTGAGGAGAGTAAACAGAATTTGCTTTTATACAGCTCCTTTCATATTCAAAATATCCCAATATGCTTTACAATAATGAGATAGATAACACTGTCATTTCCGTAATCTTAAATGCAGAGGGCAAGGCTTTGTCTTGCAAGTAGGAAGAAAAGGAGGTCATGGGTCCTTTGAAGTTTCATTACATCACCTAGACTGAAGGACAGGAGGGAATGGAGAACATAACTGAGACAAAATAGAAAGGGAGGAGGACAGCTGACCATTGTGAAATGTGTGAGACACATCTCTCTCATCACATTCAAGGAGCACCTATCTAGAAGCAAAAATGAATCAGCAGGAAAGATTTTTTTTTTTAAGACTGGCAGCAGGTACAATGCTAATCATATTTTTCTTCGAAGGCTTGTCTTGGGTGGGAAGGGAGGGAGAGAGCTAGGTAGCCTGGTGAGAAGAATTTCACTTTCATCACAGCAAGTCAGGGATCTATATGCATATGGAGATTCAGTTCAGGTGAATGTAATGTAGGAGGCTGTATTACCCACCCAGTCAACACAAGTACTCATCCTATAAAGAGGTGAAATATCCTGGCAAATGAGAATTTGAAAGGAACTTAGGAAAAAACACTCCTAAAGAAAACAGAAAGGGGACAGGAGGGTACAAACAGATGAGACAGCTCCTCATACTGCCTTAGAGCAAGGGTCCATCACCCGGCCGGCACTGGCTGGCAGAAGCTTCTCCAGTGAGGACGGACTAGCCAAGGAAAGCACAACCATCTGCAGTCTGTGTTTAAGGCCAAGCTGTGCTCCCAAATGAATTAATAAAAAGCGGTGGCCTCTGCATCTTTCAAGATCCTTTGCATCTTGCCATCCTTCTGCACAGCCAAGACAATAGCTACATGGAACAGAACAGCAGTGCTTACACTCTCCAAAATACTTCATCCATCGCTACTCTGATTTGAGCCTCAAATAGCGAGGGGAGAGAGAGTTCCCCAAGAATTCACCTTCATTGCCTATCTGTTCACAAAGGACTGCAGAATCTTTGGCAGGAACCATCCCCTGAAGGAAAAAGTTGGCACCCCTTCTCCACATCCTACCTAAATGATGCTAAGGCTACGTTCATCTAGCACCTTACACAGAAAGAGGGTGGATGGTGCTTGACAGTCCACTTCTGCAAAGCTTTATGCAACCCACAGCCAGTCCTTGCCCCTTTTTTGTTGGAGGCTTCCCCTTCCTCTGCACTGAGCAGTTACGCCTTAAGCTGTGTTCACTGTTTAATTTCCCCCACTGCCTTTCTTCTTCTCCTAACACATGCATACTTTAGCCTTGGCTATGGACTGCTGACTGAGAAGGAACAATAGGAGCCTTTCAAGTCTCCAGAGTGAGCTTTGAGCAAGGCTCAGCTCAGAGACCCAGTCAATATTTACTGCAGTTTGAAGCCACTGTTTCATGGCTTCTTCCAAACGGAACGCACTAGTCGGGAACCCTGAGACCTTACTCAATTTTACTCTAACAAGGTAAAAATAAGGGGATAAACAGATTACAACTAAAAATACTTCTTCTTGGTCACAGAACAAAAAGAAAAAAGGAAAAGGGAAGGGGGACAGGAAAAGTATAGAGGACACTGAACAATACCACAACTTATGTTTGAAGAGTAATCAGCCACTTATAATTAGGAAAGTAATTTTTCCCCTAAAACTGATTAGCAGAATTTGAAAATCACACACCAGACAGCTACTATAGGCAAATCCATTTAAAGCAACCGCAGAAAACGAAGTATGCAAAGAAACATACCTCATCAACTATCTAAAGCTCTCGTTCTCTTTACAATACCTAGAGGTCACAGCATGACCACAGATGATAGCATGGCCAGAGATTATAGCAATGCACCTTCTGCACAGATGCAATCTTCTGGTGTTTACAAACTGTAAGTAAAAAACACACTTCCAGCTTATTGAGAGAACAAATATAGAAAAAGGGTTAAGAACTGACATTTTTCTTGTTAAGGACCTAAGTCATATGCAAGGTGTAATTACTTGCCCCTAAAAGGGGAGGACTTCACACGTAATGGAAATACAATTAAATGTTTTTAAATAAACATTTTTCTAATTAAAATATCAGGATTTTTTTTTCTTTTTCCATTGCAATCACACTTCTGTAGAAGTATTCATCTATTTCCAGAAGCTTGCAGAATTGCCGCAAAACCAACAAAATCAAAAGAAGCATCCTGGCGGAAAACGGAGGTTTTCATTTGTAGAATCTCCCCCTCTTCTTCTTCAGCTTCTTCCCTGACTCCCCATAACCATCCACATAATAAAAAAAAAAACCCTCCCCAAACCACGTTTCTGACAGTGAAATACAATTGGATTGACAATCATCATTTACCTGTTCAAACTGAAAGGCAGCTGTACGATTTTTTATTTAGAGTGCTTGGAGTTCTGTCTGAACATGCTTTCTCATGTTAGACTCCACTGAAAGTTTTGAACAAGAGTCTGACAATCCACTGTTAAAACAGGAGAAATTATAGGTTTAGCTTCAGATGTGTCAGGATCTTTTGAAAAACACATTTTATGTCAGCCCTGAGGTTAAAGGGCATGCAACAGCAGAACAGATGCACCTTCCCACCTTGCATGTTCAATTTTCAGATGCATGGAGTTTTGATTGAGTTGCTTTATTTGAATGTTGCATTATTGTCATGGCATTTGTTTGATTTTTAAAATTTGATAACATCAGATGGGATTCCCAATCACTTTCCGTTCCATTCCTCTCACTTTAAGGGAATGCAGGAAAGCTTATAAGCACCAAAAGATAGGTAGAAAGAACTAGTACAATTAAAGGAAGACACAAACACATCTGCAACAGAGGTAAGACTCCTGAGTAACTGAGAAATGCTTGTGTCCGAAACAGTTCAAAAGAATAAAATTTTGAGGCTTTCCAGTCCTAAGGAAATAAGTACAGGCTCCTTTATACCAAAATCAGTTTGTAACAAATTTCTCTTACCCATCTTTTGCATTGCCTTCTCCTAACTCCATATGCAGGGTGAGAATTTTAATCAATATACGGACGAATAAGCTTTAATATAAATAAAATAAATATGTAACCATGCCCAAAACAGTAGCTAAGATGGAACCAAAGTTTTGAAGAGGAAAAAACGTTCAGTAAACAACCAAAATAAAAAGTAAAACAGGCTTTGCAGAAGTGGTAAGTGAAAACACATGCTAAATCTTTTTAGAGAAATTTAACCATGTTCTATTTTTTAAAACAGCTTAGCATTACTAATAATGTTTTTGAAATTTGGAGAGGAATAAAAGAGAATGAGGCACAGTGAAGTACTGTTGACTGAACAGCTGATACTTACTTCATTCTCTCCTATTACTGCAACTTAAAAAATAAAATAACATCCCCAATGATTCAGTAAACTCAATGGGAATTTCATGGAAATATAGCACAGCATCTGGTCAGAGTATGTTAACATATTTCTTTTACCCTCTGTTCATTAGATAAATATTGCAGAATACTACTTACAGTCTAATCCCCATCACTTATTATGGAATACTGCAGAAAAAAGTAATTAGTAATCCTGTATTATCATAAATCAGGATATTCTGTATCAATCAGATAACTTCTCAACTGACAAGCAATATTTGTATAAACACTATTCTTGCTTCTGATATATTATCTAAATAAGAACATTACTGCAGCGATGTGGACCTCAATAAGTAGAAAGTGCAGAGAAGGTTCTCTCTAAAAGCTATGAATTTGTCTTAAAAAAATAATTATTTCTTTTCCTTCTCAAAGGTGGGAAAGTTTCTCAGACCAAAACCATTAAGAATACTATCCCTAACAGGAATCACAGGTAACACTACTAATCTCTAGCACATTTAACTGAAAACCACAGAACTTTTTCACCTGGGTACATCACCGTACTTCTGGGACTAAGACACTACCGAGACTTGCTTTGTCTCTGACATTTTCATTACGGTGTGGAAAGCAGAGGACATTTTGTCTTAAGGGCAGGGCTGAATATTAAAGAAAACAGATAATTCAAGAAGATTGGATTAAACCTACCTGATATTAATTCTAATCTAAAAATGAAGTCTTGTAAGCATTCACTGTACTAGCTTTATGAAGAAAATAACCACACAAACACAAAGAAGATGCAATCATTCCTCTGTTGTACATAAGAAAAACACAGTACAGAAATCCTAATTGGGCACTGCAATGGTCTGATTTACACACAGAAGTTACAAAGGCAAAATTGCTTTCATCAGTAATAATATATTAGCTCCAAACTACACCTAAAATAAAGTGCTTATGAAAGTCTTCCAAACACTTTGTTCCGAAGAAGGCCATTATATCAGCACTAAATCAAGAGACAGCTAGTATGAAAAATGGAAAACGGAGATTTCTTTTTACAGTAAGCTATAAAATGTAGTTCAGTCAGAGACAGGGTCTGAAAAAGTAATATTAAAGTGATGCTGTAAATCACTAAAAAAACTTTTTTTTTTTAAGCTAACTATCATGCTTTGGAATAGAAACAGTGAATATGGACATTCTCTTCATAAAGTGTTCTTCCCAAGTAGTAAGTTTTATATAATTGAGATATAGAGAAAGAGTTTGCTTGGAATTTGAATGCAGTGAATAGCCATGATATAATGAGAAACAAGTATGATCTACCTCTCTAATTAATTTTCCTTCTTCATCCACACTGTCACTTGTTATGATAATGTGAATCTTAACCTTAATGAGAAATTTCATACCACCTTCATTAAAGGTACTGCAAATAACAACACTCTTTTTACTTTGTTTTTATTTTAATGAAGAATATCTTTATACTCTTAAAACACTCAACAAATGTACGGAACTTCTGCTAGTGAAGTTCCTATCTACAAATACAACTTTTGAGAGACTGATTTATATTTCATGTTTTTAAGTGAGGATTATGCTCCAAATGTGTTACAAAATGATCATGTTCTCTGCAGGAAGTGTTCCTAGTATTTTTTGTAAAGGTAGCTTGAGGACCGTTTAAGACATAAGTTTTTCAATAAAATTGTGTATGCATTCCTTTACAACATTTGTGAACTCAACATAAAAAGCTATTCAACATTCACAGGACATTTTTTGAAACACATTTAAAAAATCAACTTCACAGAAAACTTTCAAAGATTTCTGGGAACCTGGCAGGCAACTCACTACAAATACATACAAGTAACATTAAACTGGGCCCAATGTCTTACAACTGGATCTACCAACACAGAGACTACAAAACATGATCAAATTTCAAATGTGTGCACAATGGATACAGTTTAAGAATTAGAAGTTGATTTTTTTTGCAAGACTCAATTTTAAGGAAAAAAAGTTTATTTCAGCAACATCTGCCTTCTCAAATTAAACATATGCCACATTTCCTGAAAGATGCGTCTTCCTCTCACTACATTGTATCTCATAGCCACTAGATACCAGCAAGCCCACTGGAAATAAAAAAAAATTTAATACTTGGTACTCCATTAAATGAAATCGCTTCAAGACAAATTGCTTTCTCATTCTCCCAGCAGCCTCAAAATACAGTGACATGCCACACAACAAGAATCCTTGCTCACCATTTTGGTAAACAGGTAATAAATTACATGGTTTATATATTAAAGAGTTTACATTTGCAAGGAGAAGTAGCATTCTCCAGCAAAATAGGGACTTCTGTTTTGTAGAAGACTATTGTTCTATTTTCTATAAAATAGAGACTTCTTTCCTGAATAGTGTTTTAATTATTTCAGTGAGGAAACAATTCTATCCTATTTGGGCATTCACAAGATCCATCTGGTCTTTAAGGAATATCTTATCTAGAAGAGAGCTGTATATTGCATATAGTGCTTTGGAAAATACATAACCTGTATCCCACTGGTGTAGTACTATATCTGATTAAATTTACCTTCATGATCTTAAATTAATTATTTTTTTGGCACATACTAAATTGTCCTCCACTGTATAAGGCGTTCAACACCTCAGTTTCACTAATGCCTATCTGTTTATCACATACGATAAGCCAATTCTCACTCTTGAAACTGCTGACAGCAAAGCAACTACTCATTCCACCGGGTTCACTTTTACCCCCTTCAGCCCTGCAAAGGTGGAGGTCCCAACTCTGCAGAAACAGTTCAAAAAATCTCAGTCTAGAATTTACTGGGACCCAATCAGACAAATACCCACAGGCATGTATAGTCCCATGCTGCTGTGCCCTCTCACTAGATTTGATTCACGCAGATTGCGTGGCCTCACAAAAACTGACAAGCTTAACTACTGAAACTCTTATTCATGAACTACACCATAAAATCAATAGAGGACCTAAGTCAACTCCCATCCAAAGCAGTAGGAGAATCTTTTTACTTCAATAGAGCTAGATCTGAACACTGCTGAAAATACTGCAATAAAAAGCAGCAAAAGGTGCTATATTAAAAAAAAAAAAGAGACCAACATTAGATCCTGTAGTATCTAACGAGGCATACAATACTAATAAATAGATGGACTTCCATTCCTCATTAGTATCCATCAGCTCCTACTGACTTCAGCAACTTTTAAAAACTAGGATTTTTATTTAAACTACTTTACTTAATCAGCTTTAGGGACCATTTTTTGAAAGGTATTTAAAAACATATGGGTGTAAAAAAAGCAGTAATAAAATCTAAGACGGTTAGGCACCAAGCAGTCTCAAAAATCCCACATGGCTCCTATCTGCAACTCTAGGTACCTAAATATATTCAAAATTCTGGTTCTGAGGATCTATTCTTTTTTAAAATCAGTGGGCTAAAAAACCTGCTTCAATAAATTACTTATTTTACAGGCTACAAAAAAAATCAGTGAATATTAGCATGAAGGCACAACTTCACTCTTTCAGTGTCTTTGCAGACATCATTCAAGATAATTCACTTTGCAATTATGCACTTAAGCTTACATTTGGAAATATTTGTGCATTGATAAACAGAACTAGCACATATTTAACCAAAGCCGCTACTGCAGTACTCCAAAATCTTAACCTGATTTTGCTGAAGATGACCTGCACGCCATGGGCTGAAAACAGAAAAACGGTGCACATGCAAACTAGCTGCTTTCATTCAGCTTTTTTTTTTTAATCCAGTTTACTATGCAGGACACAAGCAAAAGCATACAAAGGATAAGATGATTTGCACCCACTTAATAAATGCAGGCAAATACTGGCTTTGATCCCAGCAATTTTATTGGAAAGCTCAGTTCACCAGAAAGTGTGCAAGACAGAAAGAAAGAGAGAAAGGCAAAAGTGACTGAAATGCAAAGGGAAAAGTGTATGCAACTTAGGCATAAGTGAAGGGGAAAATACAACCCTAGAATTAAGATCTTTTGAATGCAGGAATAATAAACTCCCAAGTAAATGTCACTTCACTATGACTGAGTTTCCCCAATTGGGTATTGTATATATATAATTTTATATATATAATTATTAGGCACACACTTTCCATGTTCTTTCCCCCCAAAAGCAGAGCTGACAATGGTGACAGCAGAGTGTGTAATTAGTTTTTATTGTTCCCCTGACAGCCATAGCTCTGCAAGGACCCCTTGCCTTTTCCATTGTAAATGTTATGGAAAAATACACTAATGACAGGCATTTAATTATGGGCACAGCAACCATGATGGGAGCTGTGCCAAAAGTGATTGGCAGCTTTGGATACCAGATATTCACAGTAATGGTTCTTTTTCTCCCATACCTTATAACCCAGATGACTGAAGATATGAGTTTTTTAAAAGATCTTTTCTAAAGTTTTGATTATTGTCTATAGATATTATTATTAATAACCACCACCTTAAAAACAGACAGAAAAAATAAATAGACAAAACAGTAATTTTTGTTCAAAACTACCATGAGGTTTTTTGAACGAGATCTGTCCGTTGACAATGCCATGAACGTAATAGAAATCCCCACCAACTCTGGCATACAGCTGACTTTTTTTTTTTTTTTAATTATACATAGCTACAAACAAAAAGATACTATGCCCTCTCAATATACCTTTATTCAATATTTACAATAAACTGTCCCACATTCAACTGTAGTTGCTGAGGTGCTTTTTCGCCTGATTAATTAGCAATTGGGAGACACGCTTTTTGGCAGCTTTTGTATCCCTATTATTTCTTCTGGTTTGGCACAAAAACTCCCTTTTGGAAGCACCAGTATTTGTGCTGTACCCCGCTTAGTGATGGATCACTAATTTTTAATAAACTAAGCCCCAAGAGGACTGCAAAAAGATGTATAAGTGTATTGGAGCAATAACTGTAAACAAATAAAAAAAAGGTGGGGGAAAGAGCTGTTGCAGTACATAAAATATTAGGTCTTTTCCAGAGTATGCATGGAGAGCCTACCCAGGAGATCACATGTAGTCTGAAGACATGGGTCTGAATTGGTTTTTAACTACTTGATCCAAATCTCTGCCTTTATCTTTAAAAAGCTTTAAAAAAGCGACTAGCTAATGTGGATGTGCATTTTCCTTGGAGAATGCTATATCTGAATGTCCCTTCACTGTTTCTCATCCCTCCCCCACCACCAGATGAATGAAATTACTCTGTGAAGCAGATCTCTATGGAGAATGACCACACAATTCTGGACCAAACGGTTCTAACTCTATGTAGCAGTCACAAATCCCTGGCTAAGCTGAACAAAGCAACATTATTCCTAAGTGGTAAGTTTGGGAATATAAAAGTGAAGCTGTCTGGCTCTAAAGTGGTAACTTGCAAATAGCTGCAAAATCAATGTTGGCTGTCCATCCCCCATCCAGCTGGCTCTCGTATCAGTAACTTCAAAAATGCAGTTTGCCATTATGGTGGCTTAAGGCATTTTATGTGCCAGTGCAGTGACCATGCTGTGTGTGCATGTCAGAAGGTCAATACGTTCAAATTCCAGAGCCTCTCTTTATTTCCTTCTTTTCTGGAAACAATAGGAAAGAGAGCAGTATTGATAGCTCCTACTTTGTTAACTTCTGCTCACCAAACACCCTGCCTGTATTAATACAGAACTATTTTTTTTAAATCTGATTAGACATCAACTCAAGTAAAAAAAAAAAAAAAAAAAAAACAACCAAAAAACCAAAAAACCAAACCCAAAAAACAATGCAGCTGGTTTTCCTGCTCATTAACAACATCAATTAGCAAATTTCTTTGCAACAACTTTTAACAATTCCAGGGAACCCAACATCATTAAAGCTGCTAGCAGTCCTTACCTAACGCTGATGAACTAGCATTGCAGACTGATAACTATGCTCCAAAGATCATCATCAAATCTACCAGTAACTAAAGTAAAATAGTTACTTTTTTCTGTCTCCTCACAAAAAATACATCTATATTTTACTTATATATCACTAACAAAACAACAAAATATTAGACATTGAGAGATTTGGTATTTTTTTGTTTAGTTTTGATGAAAAGATTTAGAATTTATTCAGCTCCAGTTTTAAAGGCACAGACTGAGATTCGATACTCCAATTTATTTACAAAATTAAAACAAATGTAAAGTAAAAATTAAAATAAAAACTCCTATGTACAGTACTAGTATTATAATAAAAATTTATATATATTTCTTAGCAATTCCCTGTGTGATAAGATAATGTGATTTGAATGCCTGTAGAGAGGAGGAAGTTCTTCTGAACTGTAATATGAATATGAAAAATACTACTTTTAAGTCCACAAAAGCAAAAAGGTAGTGCTTCATTGCTATCCACTAGGGAAAGGCCACAGCGCTCCACTACTACTGATGAACAACTCACGCAATGTGAATATGCCCGCCACTGGCCAGCGTCTACCCCCAAGTAAAAAAAAGAAATAATTTCAGGGATGAAAAATTATATTATCTTAATGAATAAAGAATGTCAATGCTATATAGAAAAAATTAATTACAGCACAAAATACATTCTGTGAAAATATGCATGCTTTTAAATCTCACAAGGCCAAATTTTATCTTTAAGAATGGAACAAAAAGATATTTTATCAGAAGGTGATCGAAGTCAAAGTGAATGCGTCTCCTATTCCTGTTTTTCGCCTCACCAGATGATTCACAAGGAAATCATTCTTTCTCTGCACTCCAGCACCATTTCATTACTGTCGTCAAAAACTAAAAATGGTGCCTATCAAATTAGATGGTTCTTCAAGAGTCCAATGAAAACAAACAAAAAATATAAAGTTACTCAGTGATAAACATGAAGTAAAATTTTTTATTGAGGGTATTACTGTTGAACAGTTCCTCATTAGACTAATATGCTGATTTAATGGCGGAAAACAAAATTAACAAAGTGAAAATTAACCAAAACTGTACTTACAGGTTTTGTCAGTCTAAGATCCTTTTTTTCTACGCCATGTATCAGCATGGATAGGTAAATTATTCCGCTAGATTATAATGCAAGTGACAATAAGAATTGTAATTTTCGAGGCTTTTCAAGTAAAAATTGCCGAACCTGAAGAATTTGCTACAAATTGGTATCAGCAATTCAAGCAGATCTTGCTAATTAACAGAACTCTTGTGTATCTTGTCCTTAGCTGATTTTTCTTTTGACAGCATTTTTACTGGTCATGCATTTAAACAGAAAAATGGCCATAAAACTCCTAGCATACCAGTTAACAGAACACGGGCATCAAAAAATTTCTCTACATTTTGCAGCAGTCAAAAATAAACAAACTCATTTTTTTCATAAAACTAGGATCTAACAATGTATTTTCATCAACCTGTCAACAGTAAAATATGAAGGATGTTTCCCCAGATGAAAAAAAACCCCATATATATGGGGGGGGGGGTATTTTATTGGAAACCTTGGCATTCTACAGGAGAGAAATACAATCTCAATCCTCATGGAACAGCATCCTTTTTTAATATCTTTTCAAATACTTGATTTTAACACGAATTATTTTTAAAAATGTGTACGAGTGGGAATTTGTGGGTTTGTAATATAACAATCTATGCTCAGTTTCTTAAAAAAGAGGATTTCAGACATCTATACATGTTTGCATACTATAAAATAATACCCACCATTTTAAATTAGCTCAACTATAATCTAGCTTATAGAAACTACAATGAATAGGGAGAATGCAAAAATTCAAGGAAGACTTCTAATGCATGAAGGATTCTATTCTTCCATTCAGCTACACTGAAGTACATTACAGTAGGGCTTACTCACAATAACTGTAATACCACCAGAAAGCAATTTCAATAACGTGTCTGTTTATTTTAAACCAAACATTTCCATTTCATTATGTTTGTGTGCTGTTGACTGACTAAATTTTAAGCGCAAGTGCAATGAAAACTTAAACAAAACAGGGCCCTTTATTCTCAACAGTGAATTACACCATTCAGAAACATTGCAAGATTAGATTAATCATGAGACTAAAGACATTTTTTAAAAAGCAATGCTCAGAACTGGATAGCAGAGCAAAGAGTGATTATTGGAAGAAAATCCCAGTTCCAAAGTAGTTCTAATTGCATTTAAAAAAATTGAAAAACAGTGAGCCAAAGCAAGAGAGGTACATCTCACAGCTATAGACAAACTGCTGTCTACTCGTGCTTTCTCCAGGAAAGGTTGTGTCTTTGTTAGCATCTTCTCTAAGGTGATCCCAATGACCAGCCTTCTTGATGCACTTTCCGTAAGTCGAATATTTCAACAATGCAGTACTCTGCCCAGCAACAGACTGGTTTAGGAAGAAGCAGTAACAAGGTACTCTAACAAGCCCAGAGAGTTCTCAAAGCATATCCCTGTAATCTTCTGTTTCATTTTACATTTGTGTGCCTGAGTGATTGCTTATCTACCTGCCCACCTACTGACCCGGGGACTACTAGCGTGTGAAGAAACAGCACAATGGGAAGATGACCAAGAACTAAAACACAGATTCTACAAATAATTTTTTTATTATTATTTTTAATTTCAAAACAAAAGATCTTAGCTGGAAGATCGGGCCTGGGGATTAGTTTGTAAAGCTGTTCATTTTCTAAACATTAAAGAGTTCATCAATTAAAAAAATTCATTTTCAGAGATTTTTTTTCTCACACAACATTCATGATTTACTCTATACCGCATCACCTTCTAATGACACACTTCAATGCATACATACATATGTATATATGTGTGTGTATATATACATAAGTATACATACACATACATTGAAATGCATACATATTCGCATACGAATGTATGTATATTACATATGTCTCTCCGTATGAATGCAAAGATCATGACTCCTGAAGGACTAATTGCATTCATTCATTTTCTCAGCCCAGCATGAAGCTGGTAGATTGCTGGGATCATAGCAACAGGGGAGAGAAAGGAAGGCTCATCTTTATCTGTCCCTCTCCAGAAGTATATGGGGCTAGCAGAAAGAATGCAGTGAAGTGTCCTCACTATGTGCATTTGGAAAAGATTTAATAAGAAGCATTTCATGAAGACCATGTACCACTTAACAAGGTGCCTTTCATACGAAGGTGGAAGCCAGTGAAACTATTGTTCTTTGTGTAGTTTTTCCACAGAATTTTTCAAACTGTTTCAAAACCCCACTTTTAAAATAAACACTAATATTCTTCTGGAGACACAATGTGTTAGTGGAACTATTAAAAGCACAGAAAGTAGGTGTAAAGAATTGAAGGCTCTACTACTGATCTTTTAATTACAAGAAATCAGTCAGAGATTTCTTCAGCTCTCAGAGCAAGCTGCAGGATAAAATGCTCTCAAAATACAAGCTATGCTGTTTCAAAATAGTTATATATATACATATACATATGTGTGTGTATATATATGCTGAGTACTTAAGCTCTTATGCTTCCCTTGACATATAAAAATTATATGGAATACCAAAACCAAAGCAAATGCCTTCATTTTGCCCCTCTTCGTCCCCAACTTCTTAGTTGTTCTTAACACACGTACTGTCTTCTTCCTATTCCAACCATTTCGGCATGGTTTCCCTAATCTCTGTACATAGGCAGAACTATTTCTAGATGGAAAACAAACAAGCCAAACGAAACAAAAAGCCAGCCACATGACCTCAGCATATACAACCAACATGCCATGGTCAAATCTGCAAACACATATAAATGGATGGTAGGATACTCAGACATCTATCCAGCCAGCCAGCGTACTCCCGACAAGTGCCAGGCGTGCATGAGCAGCTACGCTCAGAGCTTCTCAAAATTAAGCCTATGCATTTGGCTGGTTCAGAGAGGCACTTAAGTACACAGCCATTCATCCACACAACTGCAACAGAACTTAAGTGTGTTAGTATGCACTTCAGAGAAGTCAGATGCTTTTCTGAATCAGTGTGTAAATAGCTACAAAATTCACCTAAGTTTAGACATCCAGGTTGTGTAATTCTGGTCTATGCAAAGCACCCACTCATTTTTCTGTTCGCTGCTCCCAATTATCAATCTTAAAAAAAAAAAACCTCTAGCAATATTGGTCCAATTGTGGTATCCAGCTTAATTATGGGAACTCACCAGTTGAAGTTGAAAGGATTTTTCAGTATCTAAATTCTCTAATTACCATCTGATTTCTTTATTTCATTATCTACATAAATACACAATCAGAAAATACATCAGCATCATATGTCTTTATAATAATTCTCTTGTGGATGTAACTTTATACACAATTTTCTTGTATAAGATACAGACAAATCCAATAATACTCCTAATAAAAAATATTTGCTTGTGTGAGACTACAAGGTTTGGCTTCTGTATATGACCAGAAACTAGACTTGAAATGCAAGTATTTTTAACCACCCTGAAACTAATAACAATTTAAGAAGCTACATAACCTGCCACTGAAACAAGTTATAGGGAAATACCTAAATATAAACCACAATCTTGAAGCACAATCCTGCAAGCAGAAAAATGTAGCAATAATTACAAGTAGTTCAGCTTGAACTCTGACAAGATTAAAAGCAGACCAAGCACTAAGCAAGTAGACTGCTTCAAAATTTGGCACAGGTACATGACATTTTGGCTGAATTCTAATTACAAGGGCACTAGTAATCAGGATTAAATGAATATGCTCCATTACAAAACAAACTCCCCAAACTATTTTTAAGTGTTGGATTCAGAATAATATTCTTTGACAATCATATTTTGCTGTCCCATATAAGACCATACATGCAAACAGTGCTGAAAGACTAATGCACTTTAAGGTGATAATTAGAATTTATGTACACTTAATTCTAAGCCTACATAAATAACAAAAATATTAGAACATATTTTCAAGTTTACTTGAGGACTAATTTCCAACCTACCAAAAAAGGATTAAAAACCCCTATCTTATTATATTTCAAAATACTAAAACATATACTCATCTGGAATTGGACTACAGCATTTATAGTACTTAAATACAATAATTAAACACATAACAAAAATAAGGCATGGGAATACTTAAAACATTTCTAAGAACAAACTTAGGCTCTGTAAGAATATACAACTTTGTTACTCATACATGCTAACAATAATGATTATAGAACATTTTTTAACTGTTCTAGCAGAACTTTGGCAACTATCCAAGAAATGTAGTATGAATTTTGCTAACAGACTCTTAGGATTTTTTTATTTACCAAATATTGTTCACAACAGGAGCACTTATCAGTTGGGTCACACATCAATTTACTAATGTGTCTTTTAATAAGGATGAGATCTTTATGTATTTCAATAAATTGCTGGAGTTTCATACTGAAAACCTAAACATTACTGTATCTGAAGGAAGTACAATCATTATTAAATTCTTCAAAGTTTCGATGAAACCTTAATTTAGAGTGCCCTTAATCACTATCAAAATGACCAACATTTCATTTTGAAAGTGAATTAATTAGTTCTACAGCAGTTTGTTAATTCTGAATAAATAAGTAAGCTAAAGCACAATGGTGGCATTTGTGTTTAAAGAATGAGAGTGTATTTTGTCTTCTAATTTCAAACTGTTATCACCAAGTAAGCATCCCTACTTACTTCTACGTGTATAAAAAACAGATTGTTCATCTCCTGAGTCTGTGTCTGGAATCAGATAAGTCACTGCAAAGTTACTGCTGCAACATTGTTAACTGCTCTAAAAATTTTGATAACCAAAGTGAATTTTGCCTGCAGCTTAGATTCTGACGAAACGAATTCAAAACAGAAGCATTTTCTTTTCTTTGGGTCTCTTACACCTACCATTCAGGTGTTTGCCTGTTTTTCTGTAATGAACGTGTACCTTGGAAAGCACACAAAAACTGGCAGACTGTATAAAACAATGGAAAAATACATCTGCACTCTGCTCTTTCTCGTATTTTTAACTCACGGATAAACGTGACATGTCCAAATAGATACTTCCATTGTGAAAGCACAGTGAATATTTTAAGACAAGAAGAAATGTTTGTTTTTAAAAGGGAAGGTTTAGAAACATCTTACAATTAACTCTTCCTCTAGTGTTTGGAAGAATAACAAAACTAAGTTTTCTTTGCTCATGTTTAATGTAGGACTAAGAAGGGATTTCATTACTTTCATAATAAAATATGATTAAACTTAACTAGAATCCTTACAAATCCATTCCATGCGTAATACCTACTGACTAGGTAAGCGTTCCTTTTACCTTCAACTATCTTTACCTATGTGCAGTTATTGTGTAAGCTCATCACACACAAGAGAGCAGAAGTGAACAATCTTGAAAGTGAGGTTATTTCTGAAGTATTTTAGCTGTTATGCCAGCAACATGTGCATTTAGTCAAACCTATGTCTTTCAGCGATCCTCCTTCTGCCCAGTGGGATTTGCAAATATTACTTTATTTTTTTTCCAGCAGTTACATTTCATTTTGCCTAACAATAACAGAAAAAACACTGGTTTTGAGAGACAAGAAATTTTTTGGGACATATGTTCTTTGATGTATGACGGGAGATGGAACTTTTTGTCTTATTTACTCTAGCAATTTTTTTCAAGTAACACATGTAAAAAGAGGAAAAGGTAGAGATAGGCATGTAAAATTACAGATGCTTATCATTCCCAAGCATAATTGTTACTTTGGATAAATCTTCTTTGTCTCAAGCTTTTTGTGCCAACTATTTATTGCTGAGGCGTTGTTACCAGGAACACAGTATTAAAGCGCTGGACAGACTAGCTAGCTCTGGGCACTTGAAAATTCTGCCCAGTAACTTCTGCATCACCTATTTTGAAGCCACTCTGGAATACCGAGCAGAGGAGTTTTCTGCAGGCAACACAGGTCTATTAAAAAACATGACCTGTGACAAAAATCAATGTGCTAATCTCAAACCAAACAGCAGTATCAGAAGCATAAAAAAGAGATAACCTAAGATAAAATGTCCCCAAGTTTACTTAGACCAGCTTGGCAGGTTTAAAAAAAAAAAGTAAGTCTGCTCACACGCACTTTAACAAGGCAAAAAATTTACTACTCGGGTGACTTTTTACCCAAACACATGGATACTATTTGGAGCAGGACTGAAATTTTCTGATGCTAAACATGAGGGAAAACTCCAGAAAAATTAAATGAAACCTCCCTTTCCAGCAGAAGGCTCGTTGAACTGCACGCAAAGCCTGGTGTCAGAAACCCTCTGGCGCGCCTCGGCGCGAGGGGAGCGGGGAGGCTGTGTCAGCACCGCCAGCCCCGACGCGGACACCGGCGATGCGCTGTCCTGTCCCCGGCGGCACCGGCATCCCGCTGGTCCGGGACGGCGTACCTACCTCGCTTCCTCACGGTCACCTCTAGCCTGCCCGGGAGAGCCCCCCGCCGGGCGGGCAGGGCAGGGCAGGGCCGGGCAGGGCCGGGGGAAAGCCACCCCTCCGCCACGGCTGCCGCCCCGACGGCGATCCGGCCCGGGGCTGCCGCCAAGCCGGGATCGGCCGCCCCGCTCCGTCTCGCCGGGGAGGCAGACCTCCGCCTCCCTGCCCGGGGCCGGCTCCCCGCTACCGGCGGGCGGCTCGGGGCCGCGCCCCGCCTGCCGCAGGAGCCCGCCGAGGCACAAGCGGGGGGCCGCTACCTGCGCCCCCTCATCGCACCCGAACTGCTGGAGCAGGCTCGGCCGCCGGCGCGGGTTGCCCCGCTGCCAGGGGCGCCGACGCCGCACCGGGGGCGCACCCGCCCGGCGCCCGCGGGCCGGCGGCGGCCGAGCCCGGGGAAGCAGCTAACCTGGCGCAGCGCTGGGGTGGGGGGGCAAGAGGAGAAAAATACCTCCACCACCCGCCCCACCCTCGCTGCCTGTAGCCTTAGCCCTCCGAAAAATAAAGTTTTCCACCCCATCTTGCAGCCGGGGTAGTTTCTGCAGGCGCTGGGCAAGAGCCGCCAAGGCTGGGGCGCCGCTCCCCACCCGCCACCCCCCCGCGCCGAGCCCCCGCCCGGTGCGCGCCCGCGGTCGCCCCGCGTACCTGGGGTTGGTGCTGTTCCAGTAGACGGCGTAGCGGTCGGCCACCGCCTTGGCGCCGGGCTCCTGCCCGCGCACGCACACCCACAGCGCCGCGGCCGCCAGCAGCAGCATCTCCACGTGCGGCATCGCGCCCGGCCGGCGGCGCGGCGAGACGGGATGCGGAAAAAATTAAGAAAGGGGAAGAAAAAAAGGGGGGGGGGGCACACGGGACCGAGCCGGGGCGGGGGCGGTGGGGGATAAATAAATGAAAAGCGAGGCGCACAGGCGGGTGAGCTCCGCGGCGTGCCGCGCCGCAGCGAGCGGAGGGCGCCTGCCGCCGCAGACGGGCAGCCGGCGGGGAGGCGCGATCCGCGGTCCCTCAGGGAGCCTCACCCCGGCAGGGGGAGGTGGGGGCCGAGGCGGGCGGCGGCGGCGGCAAGCGGCGGGCGGTGCTCATTCACCGGGAGTCCCGTACGGAGCCCACGGCACGACATACACCGGCCCGCCGGCGCGGCGGGCGGGCGAGCGAGGGGCGCCGCTCCTCCGCCCCCTGCGAGCGGCCCCGGCGGCGCTGGCGGCGCGGCCCCGCGGCTCGGGGGTGGCCGGGGGACGTGGGGATGGAAGGAGCGAGCAGGAGAGGGGGGAAGAGCGGCGAGGAGGGGAAGGAGATCTTCCACCTGGAAGCCCACGGGGGGTCCTGGCAGTATATTAAAGGCCGCCGGCTGGGAGAAGGGCGAGAAGTACCAGCAGATCGTAAAGTACAAAGTTTGTGTCTTCCTTCCTGGCCCTCCGCCGCCCGCAAATGAAAAACAAACAAAAAAGAAAAAAGAAAAAAAAAGGGGGGGGGGGAGCAAAAGCCCTGAGGAGTTTGTTTGCTGCGCTGATGGAGTTGGGGAGCCTGTTCTGCAGCACAGAGAGTGTCTTGAAGGAGACTTTGTGGAGTGGTTTTCTTGTCCTTCCTGTTCCTGGGCGGTGGATGCACCAAGGACTGAGCAACAGCAAAGGCGGAAAAAAAAAAAAAAAAAAAAAGGCAAGAAAAAGGGGAGGGGGGCAGAATAAAAAGAACGGCCAATCCAAGAAATATTGCGGCGTGGAAACCAAGGAGATGGAAATAAAAAATTGTTTTATGACAGGGCGTGGAAAAAAGCAAAACCTCGGAGAAGTGGAAAATCAAGCCTGCAAACTCCTCTGATGATGCTGGTCTTGGCTGGCCTCTCCTGCTCGGGGGACGAACGCAGCGATACGGCGAGGTGCGGAAATCTCCTGCTTCAGCCTCCCGGAGCTTCTCTGTGATAAAACAGGGTCCAGTCCCGGGAACATCAACTTCTGCGGAAGGACAAAACAGTTTGAAACAGGAGGGAGGGGGTGAGAGAAAAAGAATCCACCCCTCAGATGACTACATAAGGAGATCGCAAAAAAAAAAAAACCCAGTTCTTCTCGGTCTTGCCCAACAGCTGTTCCCCTTTTCCCTCTGAAGCAGCAGCAAAAGCAGCAAGGAAAAATATACCACGACAGCAGGCAAATAAATAAACTTGAATGCAGCGGCAGGCAGGGAGGGATCGTAAAGAGCGACGAGGATTGGAGGGGCAAAAGTCAGTTTTGAAAAAAAAAAAAAAAATTGCTTTATGGGAGGAAAAAAAAAATCTTTAAACAGTCACGCCCCCTTTTGCAATGACCGGTCCCTTCACTGCGTGTAAATCCGACATCAGCAGCCTGGAAAAGCTAGGAGCCTGGCGTGCTGCGTTGTCTCTGTGCATGCGTGTGTGAGACAGACAGCCGCAGAGATATATACGCGGTATATAGAGGTACACACGCATACATACATGCACACGCGTGTGTCCGAGGCGGGATCTGGCGCCGGTGTGCGTGAGGGATGAAGGCGAGGAGGAGGTGCAGACAGCCAGCTCGGAGCACGGGCGCTGCTGCTTGATCATGTGGGATTTTTGCATGCAGTTTACTTGGGAAAGGGGGGGCTTTGGCTGCGCAGCCAGTCAGGGCACAGGCTGCTGTTTGCTTACAGATTGCTTTTTTTTTTTTTTTTTTTTTTTTACACCTCGACCTGATTGGCTTGCAACACGAGAAAGGAGGCGTCGTCCCAGGCTTCTCCTCCTCCATGCCAAAAAAATACCCAACCCCACCTTCTGGAAACCTGGCTAATTGAATTACTAAGACGTCGGAGTGGTTCCTGTGTAGCCGTACTGCTAAACGTAACCATTTCAACGCCGGATGCTATGATAGGGTTTACGCGGGCTGTGTATGGATGAGTTTCCGTCCGCCACGGAAAACAGCATGCCAAGTAATTCAATCGTAAAAGAAAACTCCTTCCCCACTTTCCCCCCCGGCGGGGCTCGGCTCGCAAGCCCCGGGCGATGCGCGGCACCGGCTGCGCGGCGGGACCGGCTGCGTAGCTTTGCAAACGGCAGCTGTACGCTCAGGCGTTGCATGAGCCAGCGAAACCCGGGCGGCTGTTCCGCAGCCGGGAAGGAGACTCCGCTCCGCTCTGCTTCGCCTTTCATTCCTTTCTGCAGGAACCGCTCTGGCGGCAGCCGCGCCGCGGCCGCCACCGCCCGCACCCCCGCCACCGACGGCAGGGGAAGGCGGCTGGCGGGCAGCGGGGCCGGCGCGTCGCCGCCGGACACCATCAGCGCCGAGGAGGAGGCGGCGGTGAGGCGCCGCTCTCCGCCACCCCAGCGGCGCCGGCAGCCGCGGGGCCGCGCGGCGCGGGCAGGTGAGCGGCTCCCGCGGGCGGGGCGGGGCGGGGCGGGGCGGGCTGGCGGCCAGGGCCTCCTCCGGGGGGGAGGGCGCTCCCGCCGCCCCCGCCCCCGCCCCGCCGGCGTTGCCGGGGTGACGGCGGCCTGCGCGGCGTCCCGCCACCGGGGCCCGCGGGGCCGGGCTGGGGCGCGCCGCCCGCCTCGCCGCCGTTCGGAAGCGCCCCGACTCCCCCCAGCGGCGGAGGCCGGCGCCGCAGGGCGGCGGGAGCGCGGGGAGGCGGGGGGCGCCCGCCGCCGCCCGCGGCAGAGCGGGCCGGGTCCCCGCGTCCCTCTCCTCGGCGGCGTCGTGCGTGTGGGGGCCGGGGTGTGGCGGGTTTTCTCTTATTGTCTTTCTTTTTTTTTTCGGTGTGTTTTTTCTCAGCGTGGGGAGGGGTTCCAGCTTAGTCTTCACCGGTCGCACCGCCCCATCTGTCCGGCCTTTTGCCGGGGGACAGGGGGATTTCTGCTCTTTGCCCTCCCCTCGGAAGTGATTGAAGGGAGGGAGCACAGGGTGAAGTTAGAAAGAAAGACTCGTATCCCTTGGTGTTTTCGGGTTTTTTAGCAAAGGGTCTGTAAAATTTTCAAGTATTTACTGTCAAGGGCCTAAAAACTTGTCTACATTTTGTCTTCCTGGGGTCTCCTTCGGCCTTGTTTTTAATATGTTGACGTCTGTGGACTCGTCCTAGTAGGATGTGGAGTACATCAGCCGAATACCCCGGGTATAACAGGCACTATAAAACCAAACTTTTTCGTTCCTTTTCATTTACAAAAACTCAGCATTTCCATTTTTTTGCTATCCTTGACCTGAGTTCTTTGAATAGGCATGGGCACATCCAACGTTTCCTTCGTCTTTTTTCTCCAGCATGGACAGACGTGTGGAAATCACTGCCATTACAGGAAGCAGAATACATAACACTTTTTTTCTGAAGAATCTCCTCAGCCACATTTGTAAGGAAAGCTTAACGATTTTTTTTTTTTCCCCTTTGTTCATGCCTTGTGAGAAGCATCACACGGAAAAAGTGAGGGGTCGGTTTGTACTACTTAAAACACCTTTTAATAGCAGAATCAGAGCTTAATCTAGTATATAAAATATCCTTGCAAGACTATTGTACTTCGGTTTTTCTTTAACACATGCAAAGCTGTTAATAGGAGTCAAACTATTAATAACTGGAAAAAAAACTCCAAAAAAGACTAACTATAGCAGGAAGATATCTTTTTTTCCCTGCTTTACTTGGCAAGCAATCTGTAGGTGGCTGTATCTTATTAGTTTATAAACAATACAAAGACAAACATCCTTCGGACTCAAAATAAGAAGTTAATTAATTCTGTGAGTAAAAAAAATAATACCTCAATGAACAGAAAGTGAGCATTTTGTTACATCATGACCAATTCATATGAACCCGTCAAATACCCAATACCCAGAAGCATGCCAACTTCTAGTCCACTCTCCATTTTCGTGATTATATGATTAAACAATTATTGATATCATAGTTGTAAACTGCTTCTGTATACCAATGGCCTCTGGCATTAGCCTTCATTTGGCAGAAAGGTAAAGACTGTTTACAAGTGATTCAGCATCAGTTAAACTATTTTGAATACGGTGTTTAGAAAAAATAGTACGTATGCACAGTAAGTGTCTGACAGGCCTCTGTAGCTGCCCCTGGATCTCCAGCTTCACAGCGTAAATGAGTCTTTAACATACTGTACAGCATGTACTTTCTTGGTGGTTGCACAGAATTTCAGTGTATTGATATGCTGTGCTGCAGTTACTACACTAATTGATCACATACCTCAACATAATTAAACTTAGCACAGCTTAAGATTTTGTCTCAGGGAAAAGTGATAAATCTGTAGATTTTCTTTCTTTGCTGATTTCCCTTAAAAATATACCCAGTATTTCTATCATTGTTCAGCAATACTTAGTATCTTAAACAGAAACAAGTTACTTCTGGCATTACAATGTAGGTAGTATTGTTAAAATAATTTAAGTAATTTGCTTTGCCATTCAAAGATACTTTAGCACCCATGAAACACAGAAAAGAATGAAGATATCTCTATGTTTCTCCTATAGCTTGTGTGTATGATTTTTATCTTTTATAAATTTGAGTAGTGCTTCAGAAGTAAAACTAACTAGTAGGGCCCAATCCAGCTTTTTCTGATGTTAACTCCAGTGACTTTAAGTGAGTTAAACAAGTAAATCCCATGTTTTTTTTTCCTTTTGTTAAAACCCAGAGCATTAAGGAAAGACCTTTCTGGAAAAATGGATGTGTACTGCAAATCAGTGAAGAATATAGCTGTGTTTCAAAACTTTTTTGTCTAAATTTTGTGAAAATGTGTATTTTTAAATTGTGTTAACATTTCAGTAGAATTTGATTAAAAGTAGCCAGGCAGAAAAATATATAATCCTCTGGTTGGTCTGTGTTTAAATCATCTTTGATGTTTTGTTACAAGGGCTGTACAAAAATACAGCTTTTTCGTTTATCAGTATTAACCCTAGAAATGTTTTTCAGGACCTGAAAGCATCACGCTTTCTTATATTTTTAATCACTCTCTGATCCCATAAATATGTTGCTGAAAAATTACTTAGAAGCAATCTCAGCTTCAAGTTTTGCAAATTAATAACAGAATGGTTAATCATTACAAATTCTCTCATCTTTTACTGTAATCCCTGATACTGTAAGCTGTCAAAGAGTAATACAGAACAAAATCTTAGACTGATTTCCATATGAGAGGAGTAGGTACCAAAGGCATAAATAATACTGTTAGAGAGAATCACTGAATTCTTTATAGAGAAGTGTATTCATTGTTTGATTGCAAATATTCTCGAGTAAGATAAGAGCTTTCTTTCTACGTGATTTCTCTAACTTAAAGATATTTTTTCCCTCTCAGATACAATTACCTGTGAAAGACTGTGTGTGTGTACTGCATACATGGATTTTTTTTTTCCCTTTTTTTTTTTCCCTAGGAGGAAGAAATAATCTTATGGAAGAGAACAGAATGAAATGGCTGCAGATAAACGTGACTTCATATTTACTTGTGTGCGTGAGTATTTTCGGCTGGCTAGAACAGAGGAATTAAATGAAGATTCTTGATATTCTTTTAATTTAACTGTCTGGCAACGCCCTCACTTCTCTAACCCTCATTTTCCACTCTACCAACCAGAGGTAACATATATGCTTACTTTACTGTGATGTACTGAGTCTCAATAACTTCATGTTCTTAGATGTTCAAAGGAGTAACTTTGAGATCCTTGTATAAAAAAAGAAAATGCCATAACACAAAATACAGTAATGAATTCTAGGCAACTTTTGGGGTGATATCATCCAGAGACATTTTCAGGCTTGTTATTGTGTCCAGAAATCATATAAATTTCTTTTTGCATATGGTTCTTAAGAATTTTCTATTGTTTTTAATGAAAATTATCTACAGTTATCAGCTTTGCTTCCATTTCAATTTGTCAGCTTAAAATCTGCATGTCTGGCTGAGCAGTCAAAAGAGCTTCAGCCCACAAATTAGGCAAGACCTCTTCAGCACATAACTATTTGGATGTTAGTCTGGAAACTTCAGAAGTTTAATACATTGAAGAAAACTTTGAGAAGAAACAAAAGATTTCCTGGCTTCATATTGACATTTTATGATTTTTTTTTTTTTCAAATTTTGCAGTAAAAAGAATTACAAGGTAGGAGATTTTCAAAAACATAAATGGAAGCAGCATGCTTACCTACCCCTTGAGACAATAGAAAAATCCACTTCAAAGTTCAGTGTAACGTTCTCTCCATATATATAGGTCATAACTTAGATATAGTGTGTTGCCATTCAAGTTTGTATTTGTTTGTCTTTACAAATACTTTTGTTCATGTTTGCTAAATATCTAATTGTGAGGAATTTGTTTGTTGACACACTTTAAAGAGCTCTAAATTTATGTCTGTGAAATTAAAATATTTTCAATGCTGTCATTTCGAAAGGCCAGATAAAAGCACTTGTTTCTACCCAGCCAAGATCCTATGTACATTTTCTGGCTTTGCAAAAAGTAAAGCCCATTGCACCGATTTGTCATTAATATTGAGTCAATAAGAATAACTGAAATAGCCCAGGAATAAAGCCAAAGCAAGAGAATCTGTGGCCCTAGGATAAATGTATAGCTTTCCTTTTTGCCATCCACTTCAGTTCTTCTACACTCTCCAAATTAAAGACATTAATTTAAAGATCTTTTAAAAAGACTTTTGAAAGCTCTTGCTTAATCTTAGTTTATCAAAGAGCCACTATCTTACAAAACCTCCGATTTTGGTATTATCACTGTAGAAACAAGTACTTAAAGCTCGTAGGTACAAGAAAGATTAAGTACTATACTGTAAAACTAAAGTATAAGACAAAAAAAAGCAATCAGGTACAGTGGACAGTATGAATATAGATATCCCAAAGATTCCTGTTCACTCCTACAGAAAGCTCTGTATTGAGCAGATACACTATACACACTATACAGATTATGTTACGTGAACAGGCTCTCATTTCAGCATCTGTGCATCTCCTATGATGACATGGCAGGACTGAAACCAGTTAAGGTAAATAATAATCCTGTTTGACCTTGTAATGGTTTCAAATTATATTTTATGTTGCTTGCTATTCAAATGTCCATGCTGAGACTGCATTTTTCCAGAGTCCTCTTGATGAACATCAGCTTTTCAGGATGCTTTCTCTGCATTGAGTAACTGCAGCTGGTGGTCTAGAACATCAGTGTTTGCTTAGAAACCCTGTTTTTAAGCAGTCTTTTCAAAAGAGACAGAAGGAGATTAAAAAAACAACAGACAAACAAAAAAACCCAGAAAACCAAGAGAGGTACACCTGCAGGTAAAACTGAATACTGAGTTCAAAATAATATATGACAAGAAATAGGTGTTTACAGGTATATATGGTTTTCATTTTTGTAGTAATACATTGATTAGTGGACAAATCATTGATCTTGTTTACGGGCATGCTGTCTTTTGTTTGTGGCTTGTTTAAGTCTTGTTGCATGGGATGGACAGCTAGCAGGGGTTTTTTTCTGTCTATGTCCAGATAAGTGAAGAAGAACAAGTTAGAAGGTCAAGGCAGGGGTGGACTACTGTTATCATCTGGAAACATGATGGAAATCCTGTACTTGATTGCCTTCAAGCCCTATGTAGTAAACATGATTATTAATTTTTATTATTAATAAGACACTTTACAAGAGTAAAAAAATTCTCAAGATACCCTTTAACACTTTTCAGAATTTAATCAACATTCAGATCCTTTTCAATTTAAGTTTGCAAAACTGCAACCATTACTCTTGCTGCCCATTTCACATATGAATCATAAGCCGTAAAATCATAAACAGTTCCTATCTGTTGTAAAATCGTGTGCTTGCTTGTGCATATCTTCCAGTGCATAGCAAAGTCTTAGACTTTGACACTGTTCCCTCCTCACACAGCACCACCCATCAACTAACATTACTCACATTAGTGAAAATGAATCAACAGAAAAAAAAAAAAAACAACAAAGAGCTGCAAAGTAGATTATTACAGCTCATGCTACAGCTCTGCTCTGTTAGCACTGAAGGCACTTGCCCTGATGCATAGCACAAGTAATAGGTAGAGTTTTATAGTCTAAAGACAGCTCTAAGAAGTTTGTATGCAAAGCTAGCTAAATGGCACAAGATAGTCCTTCCGTTTATGAAACTTCAGAGCTCCTTTGCTAATGCAAGCCTTCCATGCATTACATGCTGGAGAGCCATTTGCAGAGGAGCTGCTTTCTTAACAGAAGCAACAGAGCTGACAGTGAGTTGTTATGTGCCGCAGATGGCACATGGTCTATGCAGATGGTGGTCTACAAGACGGCTGTCGGCACAGCATAAAGGTTACCTCAGTGCATACTGGGTGTAGCTTCTCACCAGTGCTGTTTACTCTGCAGAACAACAGTTCCACTGGTACTGCAGCAATGGAACAAGGTCCTTTGTGTTGTGGAGAAAATCTTATCTGGTTAAAAGAGCAAACAGAAACAAGACTGATATTTATTATTACAATTAAT